>NW_022439527.1:0-9239 GCF_009761245.1 Sapajus apella
CTTGGTCCAGGTCTGAGTTCAAGTCCTGGATATCCTTGTTAATTTTCTGTCTGGTTGATCTGTCTAATGTTGACAATGGGGTGTTAAAGTCTCCCACTATTATTGTGTGGGAGTCTAAGTCTCTTTGTAAGTCATTAAGAACTTGCCTTATGTATCTGGGTGCTCCTGTATTGGGTGCGTATATATTTAGGATCGTTAGCTCTTCTTGTTGCATTGATCCTTCTACCATTATGTAATGTCCCTCTTTGTCTCTTATGATCTTTGTTGCTTTAAAGTCTAATTTATCAGAGATGAGAATTGCAACTCCTGCTTTTTTTTGCTCTCCATTTGCTTGGTAAATCTTCCTCCATTCCTTTATTTTGAGCCTTTGTGTATCCTTGCATGTGAGATGGGTTTCCTGGATACAGCACACCGATGGGTTTTGTCTTTTTATCCAATTTGCCAGTCTGTGTCTTTTGATTGGGGCATTTAGTCCATTTACATTTAGGGTTAATATTGTTATGTGTGAATTTCATACTGCCATTTTGGTGCTAGCTGGCTGTTTTGCCCTTTAGTTGAGCTGGTACTTGTTGTTCCTTTCTATGTGTAGAGCCTCTTTCAGGAGCTCTTGTAGAGCTGGCCTGGTGGTGACGAAATCTCTGAGTACTTGCATGTTCCCAAAGGATTTTATTTTTCCTTCACTTATGAAGCTTAGTTTGGCTGGATAGTAGATTCTGGGTTGAAAGTTCTTTTCTTTAAGGATGTTGAATATTGGCCCCCATTCTCTTCTGGCTTGTAGGGTTTCTGCTGAGAGATCTGCTGTGAGTCTGATGGGCTTCCCTTTATGGGTAACCTGACCTTTTTCTCTGGCTGCCCTTAGTTTTTTCTCCTTCATTCCGACCCTGGTGAATCTGACGATTATGTGCCTTGGGGTTGCTCTTCTTGACGAATATCTTTGTGGTGTTCTCTGTATTTCCTGGACTTGAATGTTTGCCTGCCTTGCTAGGTTGGGGAAGTTTTCCTGGATAATATCCTGAAGAGTATTTTCCAGCTTGGATTCATTCTCTTCGTCGCATTCGGGTACGCCTATCAAACGTAGATTAGGTCTTTTCACATAGTCCCACATTTCTTGGAGACTTTGTTCATTCCTTTTTACCCTTTTTTCTTAAGTCTTGCCTTCCCGGTTTATTTCTTTGAGTTCATCTTTGACCTCTGATATCCTTTCTTCTGCTTGGTCAATTCGGCTGTTGATACTTGTGCATGCTTCACGAAGTTGTCCTTTTGCGTTTTTCAGATCCAAGAAGTCACTTATATTCCTTTCTATTTTGTCCATTCTCGTTAGCATTTCGTTCAATCTTTTTTCAAGGTTCTTAGTTTCTTTGCATTTGGTTAGAACATGTTCTTTAAGTTCACAGAAGTTTCTTACTACCAACCTTCTGAAGTCTGATTCTGTCCTTTCATCACACTCGTTCTCCATCCAACCTTGTTCCCTTGCTGGTGAGGAGTTGTGATCCCTTGTAGGAGGAGAAGTGTTCTCGTTTCGGGTGTTTTCATCCTTTTTGCGCTGGTTTCTTCCCATCTTTAAGGATTTATCCACCTGTCGACTTTGTAGTTGCTGGCTTTCAGATTGGGTCTCAAATCTTTCAGATTGACGTTCTGTTTGTTGATGATGAGGTTATTTCTGTTTCTTGGTTTTCCTTCTGTCAGTCGGGCCCCTCTGCTGTAGGTCTGCTGAGGTTCACTCCAGGCCCTGCTTGCCTGGGTTTCACCTGCAGCAGCTGCTGAACAGCAAGGGTTGTTACCAGTTTTCTTCTTCTGCTATCTTTGTCCCAGAAGGATACCCGCCTAGTGTCAATCTGATCTCTCTTTTATGAGGTGTCTTTTTGGATATATAGGGGTTAGGGAGTTGCTTGAGGAGACGGTCTCTTCTTTATAGGCGCTCAAATGGTGAGCTGCGAGCTCTGTTGTTGTTCATTCAGAGCTGCTGTGCAGGTACTTTTAGGTCTGCTGCAGCAGAACTCATAAACTGCTTTTTGTTCCCAGGTGATCTGTCCCAGGGATTTAGGGCTTTATTTATGAGTTTACATTATGCTGCCGCTTTCTTTTTTTTTTTTCCATCAGAATTTCCCATCCCAGCAAGGAGGCAGCCTAGTCACTGTCGGGTATAGCAGCTTTCCTGAGCTGCTGTGGGCTCCACCCCGCTGTCGAGTGAACGTCCCTGCAGTCCTGTTTATATGGGTGTAGTTAGAACTGCTTTGGTGAGGGTGGCCAGCCTCTGTTGGGGCGGAGTCTCCGCTGTGGCGTGTTGCCTTGGCAACGGTGGGCTGCCTCAGCAATGGCGGGTTGCCTTGTCAACGGCGGGCTGCCTCGGTAATAGCGGACGCCCTTCCCCCACAGAGCTAGACCATCCCGGGTTCAGCTTCGCTTGCTGTGAAACTCTCAATCCAGTGTTTCTGATTGCTGTTCTTTTGTGGGGGTGAGACCAGCCGAGCCTAATCGCCTGGCTCCCTGCCTCAGAGCCTTTTTTAAGTTGGTGTTCCGATGGCCTGTTGAAGAGGCGCCGAGGTCTGTTTGTTTTCCACTGTGGCCACTCACTGCGCTGGCATAAACAGCGGCACTGAGGTTTGTGGCCCTTTTTTTTTTTTTGCCCTGGAATCTACTGTCATTGTTCTCTGCTCAGTCCCCTTTTTGAACCGTCGTACAGGCGACTTCCCGTGGCTCCAATCGCCAACCAAAATGGCCTCCAGACCAGTGTATTTTGTACGGAGAGCCACGGTTCTGGGACGCTGACAAAGCAGCCGCGCGGGGCAAAGCAGCGGCGCTGGCCGGCACGGCCGCGCTGGCCGAAACAGCCGCGCTGGCGACCATGGAGCACATCCGGCAGGGAATTTCCTAGTCTGTGGGCAATAAAAACGTGGCGTCCACTCACCCTCTGCGCTTTCACTGGGAGCTGCAATCCTGAGCAGTTCCTAAACGGCCATCTTGGATCGTCCTCTCTCGCTAATTCTTATGAGCCTGTACATGGCTGGAAATATCTCTTTCCAGATTCTCCAAAGAGAGGGTTTCTAAACTGCTACATTCACACATCTGTTTAATATTGTAAGTTGAATATACACCTGGACAATCATTCTGCTACATAGCTCCGTTTATGTTTTAGAGCCAGATATTCCTCATTACACCCTATACTCCCATTAACTCAGGAATATCCAAACGCAGCTTTTTCAACAAACGTGTTTCTAACTCGCTGAATCTAATCAAAGATGCATTTTCCTAATGTGATTGAACACACAGCAAAGCAGTTTGAAAGAGACGTTTCTCCTGTGGTTTAGACACGATCATACCGCTAATTGTTATGAGGCTGCATATGGCTGGAAATATCTCTTTCCAGATTCTCAAAGGAAAGGGTGTCTGAACTGCTATATTCACATATCTGTTTAACTCTGTAAGTAGAATATACACCTTTACAATGATTCTGGTACATAGCTCCGTTTTTGTTTTAGAGCCAGATATTTCTATTACACCCTATATTCCCATTCACTCAGGAATATCCAAACGCAGCTTTTAGAAGAAACGTGTTTCTAACTCGCTGAATCTAAACATAGATGCAACTTCCTAAGGTGAAGGAACACACAGTAGAGCAGTTTGAAAGAGACGTTTCTGCTGTGGTTTAGACGAGATCATACCGCTAATTCTTATGAGCCTGTATATGGCTGGAAATATCTCTTTCCAGAGTCTCCAAAGAAAGGGTTTCTCAACTGCTACATTCACACATCTGTTTAACTCTGTAAGCTGAATACATACCTTGACAATCATTGTGCTACATAGCTCCGTTTTTATTTTAGAGCTAGATATTTCTCATTACACCCTGTACTCCCATTCACTCAGGAATATCGAAACGCAGCTTTTAGAAGAAACGTGTTTCTAACTCGCTGAATCTAACCACACATGTAACTTCCTAAGGTGAGCGAACACACAACAGAGCAGTTTCAAAGAGACGTTTCTCTTGTGGTTTAGACGTGATCTTACCGCTAATTCTTATGAGCTTGTATATGGCTGGAAATATCTATTTCCAGATTCTCCAATGAAAGGGTTTCTGAACTGTGATATTCACACATCTGATTAACTCTATGCGTTGAATATACCGCTTGACAATCATTCTGCTACATAGCCCCATTTCTGTTTTAGAGCCAGATATTTCTCATTTCACCCTACAGTCCCATTCACTCAGGAATATCCAAACAGAGCTTTAAGAAGAAACGTGCTTCTAAATCGCTGAATCTAATCATAGATGCAACTTCCTAATGTGAATGAAAACACAGCAGAGCAGTTTCAAAGAGACTTTTCTCCTGTGGTTTAGATGCGATTTTACTGCTAATTCTTATGTGCCTGCACATGGCTGGAAATATCTATATTTAGATTTTCCAAAGAAATTGTTTCTGAACTGCTACATTCACACATCTGTTTAACTCTGTAAGTTGAATATACACCTTGACAATCCTGATAGATAGCTCCGTTTTTGTTACAGAGCCAGATATTTCTCATTACACCCTGTACAACATTGACTCTGGAATATACATACACAGGTTTTAGAAGAAACGTGTATCTAACTCGCTGAATCTTAACATGGATGCAACTTCTTAAGGTGAAGTTACACGCAGCAGAGTAGTTTGAAAGAGACCTTTCTCCTGTGGTTTAGACGCGATCTTACCGCTAATTCTTATGTGCCTGTATATGGCAGAAAATATCTCTTTCTAGATTCTCCAAAGCAAGCATTTCTGAATTGATGCATTCAGACATCTGTTTAACTGTGTAAGTTGAATATACACTTTGACAATCATTCTGCTACATAGCTCCGTTTTTCTTTTATAGCCAGATATTTCTCAATACACCCTGTACTCCCATTCACTCAGGAATATCCAAACGCAGCTTTTGGAAGAAACGTGTTTCTAACTCGCTGAATCTAAGCATGGATGCGACTTCCTAAGTTGAAGTGAAATACAGCAGAGCAGTTTGAAACAGACGTTTCTCTAGTGCTTTTGACGCGATTTTACCGCTAATTTTAAGTGCCAGTATACGGCTGGAAATATCTCTTTCTTGATTCTCCAAATAAAGGGTTTCTGAACAGCGACATTCACACATCTGTCTAAGTCTGTACATGGAATTTACACCTTGACAATCATTCTGCTGGATAGTTCCGATTTGTTTTAGATCCAGATATTTCTTATTACACCCAGTACTCCCATTCACTCAGGAATATCCAAATGCAGCTTTTAGAAGAAAAGTGTTCTAATTCGCTGAATCTAAACATAGATGCAACTACCTAGCGTGAATGAACACACTGCAGAGCTGTTTGAAAGAGATGTTTCGGCTATGGTTCAGACGTGATCTTACCGCTAATTCTTGTGTGTCTGTACATTGCAGGAAATATCTCTTTCTAGATTCTCCAAAGAAAGTGTTTCTGAACTGCTATATTCACATATCTGTTCACATCTGTAAGTTGAATATACATCTTCACCAAGCTTCGGCTAGAGAGCTCCGTTGTTATTTTATGTCCTGATATTTCTCATTACACCCTGTACTCACATTCACTCAAAAATATCCAAACGCAGCTTTTAGAAGAAAATTGTTTCTAACTCGCTGAATCTTAACATAGTTGCAACTTCTTAAGGTGAACGAACACACAGCAGAGCAGTTTGAAAGAGACGTTTCTCCTGTGGTTTGTACGCGATCTTACCGCTAATTCTTATGTGCCTGTATATGGCTGGATATATCTCTTTCTAGATTCTCCAAAAAAAGTGTTTCTGAACTGCAACATTCGCACATCTGTTTAACTGTGTAAGTTGAATATACACCTTGACAATCATTCTGCTAGATAGCTCCGTTTTTGTTTTAGTTCCAGATATTTGTCATTACACCCTGTACTCCCATTCACTCAGGAATATCCAAACGCAGCTTTTAGAAGAAACATGTTTCTAACTCGCTGAATCTAAACATAGGTGCAGGTTCCTATGGTGAACGAACATACAGCAGAGCAGTTTGAAAGAGACGTTTCACCTGTGCGTTAGACGCGATCTACAGCTGATTCTTATGTGCCTCTATATGGCTGGAAAGATATCTTTCTAGGTTCTCCAAGGAAAGGGTTTCTGAACTGCTACATTCACACATCTGTTTAGCTCTGTCAGTTGAATACACACCTTGACAATCCTTTTGCTACATCGCTCCGTGTTGGTTTTAGAGCCTGATATTTCTCATTACACACTGTACTCCAATTCACTCAGGAATATCCAAACGCATCTTTCTGAAGAAACGTGTTTCTACCTCGCTGAAAATAAACATAGATGCAACTTCCTAACGTGAAGGAACACACAGCATAACAGTTTGAAAGAGACGTTTCTCCTGTGGTTTACACGCGATGTTACCACTATTTCTTATGTTCTGTATATGGCTTGTAATATCTCTTTCTAGATTCTCCAAAGAAAGAGTTTCTGAACTGCTACATTCACAAATCTGTTTAACTCTGTAACTTGAATATACACGTTGACAAACATTCTGCTAGATAGCTCCGTTTTTGTTTTAGATCCAAATATTTCTCATTACACCGTGTACTCCCATTCACTCACTAATATCCAAACGCAGCTTTTAGAAGAAACGTGTGTCTAACTCGCTGAATCTAAACATAGATGGAACTTACTAAGGTGAACGAACACACAGCAGAGCAGTTTGAAAGAGACGTTTCTCCTGTTATTTAGACGCGATGATACCGCTAATTGTTATGTGTCTGTATATGGCCTGAAATACCTCTTTCTAGATTCTATAAAGAAAGTATTTCTGAACTTCTACATTGACATATCTTTTTAGCTCTGTAAGTTAAATATACACCTTGACAATCATTCTGCTAGATAGCTTCGTTCTTGTTTTAGAGCAAGATATTTCTCATTATACCCTGTACTCCCTTCACTCAGGAATATCCAAACGCAGCTTTTAGAAGAAACGTGATTCTAACTTGCTGAATTTAAACATAGATGCAACTTACTAAGGTGAACGAACACACAGCAGAGCAGTTTGAAAGACACGTTTCTCCTGTGGTTTAGACGCGATCATACCGCTAAATGTTATGTGCTTCTACATGACTGGAAATATATCTTTGTAGATTCTTCAAAAAAAGTGTATCTGAACTGCAACATTCACACATCTGCTTAACTCTGTAAGTTGAATACACACGTTGACAATCACTCTGCTAGATATATCCGCTTTTGTTTTATATCCAGATGTTCTCATTACATCCTGTACTCCCATTCACTCAGGAATATCCAAACGCAGCTTTTAGAAGAAACGTGTTTCTAACTTGATGAATCTAAACTTAGATGCATCTTCCTAAGCTGAACGAACACACAGCAGAGGAGTTTGAAAGAGACGTTTCTCCTGTGGTTTAGATGTGATCTTACACCTAATACTTATGTGCTTGTACATGGTTGGAAATATCTCTTTCTGGATACCCCAAGGAAAGTTTCCTGAAATGCTACATTCATACATCTGTTTACATGTGTAAGTTGAATATACACCTTCATAATTATTCTGCTAGAAAGCTCCGTTTTTGTTTTCGAGCCAGATATTTCTCATTACACCCTGTACTCCCATTCATACAGTAATATCCAAACGCAGCTTTTAGAAGAAACGTGATTCTAACTTGCTGAATTTAAAGCTAGATGCAACTTACTAAGGTGAACGAACACACAGTAGAGCAGTTTGAAAGAGACGTTTCTCCTGTGGTTTAGATGCGATCATACCGCTAAATCTTATGTGCTTCTACATGGCTGGAAATATATCTTTCTAGATTCTTCAAAGAAAGGGTTTCTGAACTGCAACATTCACACCTCTGTTTAACTCTGTAAGTTGAATAAAGTCCTTTACCATCATTCTGCTAGATAGCTTCGTTTTTGCTTTAAAGCCAGCTATTTCTCATTACACACTGTACTCTCATTCACTCAGAAATATGCAAACCCAGCGTTTAGTAGAAAAGTGTTTCTAACTCGCTGAACCTAAACATAGATGCAACTTCCTACGTTGGACGAACACACAGCAGAGCAGTTTGAAAGAGACGTTTCTCCTGTGGTTTAGATGCGATCTTACCGCTAACTCCTATGTGCCTGCATAAGGCTGGAAATTTTTCTTTCTATATTCTCCACAAAAAGGGTTTCTGAACTGCTGCATTCACACATGTGTTTATACACCTTGACAATCATTCTGCTAGATAGCTCCGTTTTTGTTTTAGAGCCAAATATTTCTCATTACACCCTGTACTCTGGTTCACTCAGGAATATCCAAAAGCAGCTTTTACAAGAAACGTGTTTCTAACTCGCTGAATCTAAACGTCGATGCAACTTCCTAAGGTGGACGAAAACACAGCAGAGCAATTTGAAACAGACGTTTCTCCTGTGGTTTAGAAGCGATCTACAGCTAATTGTTATGTGCCTCTATATGGCTGGAAATATCTCTTTCTAGGTTCCCCAAAGAAAGTGTTTCTTATTTTTTTTTTTTTTTGGATTAGTTTTTTATTTATTTTTTTTCCCCATTTATTTATTTTATTGCATTTCAGGTTTTGGGGTACATGTGAAGAACATGCAAAATTGTTGCATAGGAACACACATGGCAGTGTGATTTGCTGCCTTCCTCCCTATCACCTACATCTGGCATTTCTCCCCTTGCTATCTCTCCCCAGCTTCCCACCCCCCACCCTCCCTCCCCTATTTCCCCCCAACTGACCCCAGTGTGTAGTGCTCCCCTCCCTGTGTCCACGTGTTCTCATTGTTCAACACCCGCCTATGAGTGAGAACATGCGGTGTTTGATCTTCTGCTCTCCTGTCAGTTTGCTGAGAATGATGGTTTCCAGGTTCATCCATGTCCCTACAAAGGACCCAAACTCATCGTTTTTGATGGCTACATAATATTCCATGGTGTATATGTGCCACATTTTCCCTATCCAGTCTATCATCAATGGGCATTTGGGTTGGTTCCAGGTCTTTGCTATTGTAAACAGTGCTGCAATGAACATTCGTGTGCACGTGTCCTTATAGTAGAAGGATTTGTAATCCTTTGGATATATACCCAGTAATGGGATTGCTGGGTCAAATGGAATTTCTATTTCTATGTCCTTGAGGAATCTCCACACTGTCTTCCACAATGGTTGAACTAATTTACACTCCCACCAACAGGGTAAAAGTGTTCCTATTTCTCCACATCCTCTCCAGCATCTGTTGTCT
>NW_022439528.1:0-9232 GCF_009761245.1 Sapajus apella
TCTTCTTAATGTATTCTTTTATTTCCAATGACCTGCATGACACTTGACAAGTAAAGTGCTGGTTTAAATTCAGGACAGTGGTTTGTCTGGAATTTTGAAATGACTTTATGAGTTTAATAATTTCTATGAGATTTAAAATTAAAAAGCAGATATAGGATGTGAGTCTTCACTTAAAAAAATCCATAGTAGGTAGATTATTTGGATGATGTCTTTATGAGCTCAGTATTCTAGTCTAGTAGCTCCTCTGCCTTTGGAAAGGGGAAGAAAAAGTGTGGGGGTGGAGAGAGAGAGAGAGAGAGAGAGAGAGAGAGAGACAAAGAGACAGTATGTTTTGAAGAAGTAAGGAAGAGAACAAGAATTTCTGCCTGGTAATCCAGAGAATTTTCTCAGATTGTGTCCAGGACCTTCAAAGCAGTACCTCTATGAGTCTGCAAAAATCACAGCATTACTGAGCTTGGGGTGGCCCTTAAAGGAGAAATAGCTTAGATCTCAATACCAATGCTTTTCAAATATCTGAAAAGCCTTTCCAAAGGACGCCTACAAGTAAACCCAGACAGGGAAGACTATAATAAATACTCAACTCTTTAATGCACAGATACCAAAGAACATCTACAAGTATTAATACCATCTAGGAAAACATGACCTCACCTGAATTTAATAAGGCAATCCTGGAAAAAGAGCGATATGTGAACTTTCAGATGAGAATTCAAAATAGCTGTGTCGAAGCAATGCAAATAAATTCAAGATAACACAAGCAAGGAATTCAGAATTCTATCACATGAATTTAACAAAGAGATTCGACTAATTAAAAAGAGTCAAGCAGATTTTCTGGCTCTGAAAGATGCAATTGGCATAATGAATAATTCATCAGAGTTTTTTTAAGAGCAGAAAGAACCAATTACAAGAAAGAATTAGTGAGCTTGAAGACAGGCTATTTGAAAACACATAGTCAGAAAAAACAAAAGAAAATAAAAAGAACAAATAAATCACAACTACAGGGTTTAGAAAATAGCCTCAAAAGGGCAAATCTAAGGCTTATTGGCCTTAGAGTGGTGGTAGAGAAAGAGATAGGGGTAGAAATTTATTCAAAGGGACTGGGAACTTCCCAAACTTAGAGAAAGGTATCAATATCCAAGGACAAAAAGTTTATAGAACACCAATGTGATTTAACCAAATGAAGACTACCTTGATGTATTTGATAATCAAACTCCCAAGGTCAAGGATAAAGAAAGGATTCCAAAGCAGCAAGAGGAAAAAATAAATAACATACAATGGAGTTCCAAAATGTCTGGCAGCAGACTCTTCTGTGGAAACTGTACAGGCTGTGAAAAAGGGAGGCAACACATAAGCTGAAGATAAACAACCTACCCCCTCAAAAAATCCTTTTATCCTAGAATAGTATATCTGGCAAAATTGTTTTTCAAACTGAAGGAGAAGTAAACAGTTTCTCAGACAAACAAAAGATGAGGTATTTCATCAATACCAGACCAATTTTACAAGAAATGCTAAAGCGAGTACTTCAATCAGACAGAAAAGGACATTAGCAAGCAAAAAATAATCACTTATTTTTTAGTGATTATTGGTATAAAGCTTATTGGTAATAATAAGTACACAGAAAACCACAGAATATGATAACACTGTGACTATGGTGTGTAAACTCAATAAGGCAATCCTAAATAGAGAGACTAAATGATGAACCATCAAAAATAATAACCACAGCAACTACTTAAGACATAGAGTGTTCGATAAAATATAAATAGAAACAACAAGAAGTTAAAGAGCAGCAGGGTGAAGGTTACTGAGTTGTTATTTGTTTCCTTTCTTCTTGTTATTTTGTTTCTTTATGCAAATAGTGTTTAGTTGTTATTATGTTAAAATAATGGATTATAAGATAATATTTTCAAGCCTGATGATAACTTCAAAAAACATACAATGGGTACACAAAAATAAAAAGCAGGAAACTAAATCATATCACAAGAGAAAATCATCTTCACTAGAGGAAGATAGGAATTAAAGAAAGAAGAAAGAGAAGACATCAAGAGAACAATAACAAAATGGCAGAAGTTAAGTCCTTATTTATCAATAACAACATTGACTGTAAACGAACTGAACTCTCCAATTAAAAAACATAGACTGAATTAATGGATAAACAAACAAGACTCATTTATCTGTTACAGACAAGAAACACACTTCACCTATGAAGACACACATAAACTGAAAGTAAAGGAATAGAAAAAGACATTCCAGCTGAGTATGGTGGCTCACACCTGTAATCCCAGCATGTAGAGAGGCCTAGATGGGTGGATCACAAGGTCAGGAGTTCAAGACCAGCCTGGCCAATATGGTGAAATTCTGTCTCTACTAAAAATACTATATATATATATAATACTATATATTTAATATATATATAAAATACTATATATTTCATATATATAGTTTAATATATATATAATATATATGTTTAACATATATATAATACTGTATGTATATATATATACACACACATATATATATATAAAATACTATACTATATATATATATGCCAGGCTTGGAGGCAAGTGCCCATAGTCCCAGGTACTTGGGAAGCTGAGGCAGAAGAATTGCTTGAACCTGGGAGGTGGAGGTTGCAGTGAACTGAGATTGTACCACAGTACTCCACCCTGGGCAATAGGGCGAGATTCTGTTCAAAAAAAAAAAAAAGTAAAAGAAAAAGGCATTCCATGCCAATAGAAACCAAAAAAGAGCAGGATTTATTATATTTGTATTAGACAAAATAGATTTCAAGAGCAAATCTGTAAGAAACAAAGAAGTTCACTATAGAATGATAAAGGGGTCAATTCAGTAAGAAGATATAACAATTTTAAATATATATGCATCCAACACTGGATCACTCACATATATAAAGCAAATATTATTAGAAATAAAGAGAGAGATAGGCCTCAATACAATAATAGCTGGAGATTTCAACACCCCACTTTCAGCATTGGAGGGATTTTCCAGATAGAGGTCAACAAAGAAACATCAGACTTAATCTACATTACAGACCAAATTGATCTACTAGATATTTAAAAACATTTCATTCAAGAACTGCAGAATATATATTCTTTCCCTCAGCACATAGATTATTCTCAAGGATAGACCATATATTAGGCCACAAAAAGGCATAAAACATTCAAAAAATTGGAATAATATTAAGCATTTTGTCTGACCACAATTGAATAAAGCCAGAAATTAATAACAAGGTATTTTGGAAACTATGCTATACTATAAAGAAATCAAGAAGAAAATTAAAACAATTCTTGAAACAAATGAAAATGGAAACACAGTATACTAAAACCTATGAGACACAGCAAAAGCAGTACTAAATGGGAAGTTTAAAGATGTAAGTGCCACATCAAAAAAGACAAAAATCTTCAAGTAAACAATCTAACAATACATATTGAAGAACCAGAAAAGCAAGAGAAGACTAAACACAAAATTAGTAAAAGAGAATGAATCATAAACATCAAGAGAAGAGATAAATGATATCAAAATGAAAAAAAAAAACAAAATAACAAAGAAAAAAGTTGGTTTTCTAAAAAGCTTAAGAAAATAGCAGAGAATGAAATAAATAAAAACCAATGAAAAAAGAGACATTACAACTGATACTGCAGAAATTCAAAGGATCATTAGCGGAAACTATGAGCAACTGTATGCCAGGAAATTGGAAAATCTAGAAGAAATGGACACATTTTTATGTACGCACAATCTGCCAAGTTGAACAAGGAAGAAATCTAAAACCTGAACAGACCAATAGCAAGTAACAAGATCAAAGCCATAATCAAAAGCCTTTCCATAAAGAAAAGTTCAAGACCTGATGGCTTCACTGCTTAATTCTGCCAGACATTTAAAGAAGAATTAATGCTAATTCTACTCAAACTATTCTAAAACCTATAAGATGAGAGAATACATCCAAACTCATTCTATGAGGCCAGTATTATCCTGATGCCAAAACCAGACAAAAACACATAAAAAAAAATTACAGGCCAATGTCTCTGATGAATATTGATGCAAAAACCCTCAACACAATTCTAGCAAACTGAATTCAACAATGCAATAGAAAGATCATTTATCATGACCAAGTAGGATTTATCCCTGGGATGCAAGGATGGTCCAACATACACAAATCATTCACGTGGTGTATCTTGTCTGCAAAATGAAAGACAAAAATCATATGATCATTTCAACAGATGCTTAAAAAGCATTTGATAAACTGTAACATCTCTTCATGATAAAAACTCACAAAAAACTGAGGACAGAGGGAATATACCTCAACATAATAAAAGCCATATATGACAGTCCCAAACGTAATACCATACTGAATGGGGAAAACCTGAAAGCCTTCCTCTAAGATCTGGAACATGTCAAGGATACCACTCTCACCATTGTTAATCTAGTGCTGGAAATCCTGGCTACAGCATTCAGATAAGTGAAGGATATAAAGGGCACCAAAATTGGGAAGGAAGAAGTAAAATTATTTTTATCTACAGAAAATTTGATTTTATATTTTGAAAAACCTAAAGACTCCACCAAAAAGCTACTAGAACTGATAAACAAATGAAGGAAAGTTGTAGTATAAAAAATCAACATACAAAAATAAGTAGCTTTTCTATATGCCAACAGTGAACAATATTTAAAAAATTTTTAAGTAACCCCATTTATAATAGCTGCACATAAAATTAAAAGTGTGGAAATTAACCAAAGAAGTGAATGATATTCATATGAAAACTAGAAAACTCTGATGAGAAAAATTGAAGAAGACGCAAAAAAAAAAAAAAGGAAGAATATTCTATGTTTCTGCATTGGAACAATCAATATTAATAAAATGTCCATACTACCCAAAGCAATCTACAGATTCAGTGCAATCCCTTTCTAAATACCAATGAAATTCTTCACAGAAATAGAAAAAATTCCTAAAATTTATATGGAGCCCAAAAGCACCCAGAATAGACAAAGTTATGATAAGCCAAGAGAAGAAAACTAAAGCAATTACATTACCTGACTTGCATTTACACTACAGAGTTGTAGTAACCAACAAAGCCTGACACTGGCATAAAAAAAACAGACACGTAGACCAGTGAAACAGAGTAGAGAACCCAGAAACAAATCCACACACTTATAGTGAACTCATGTTCAACAAAGGTGACAAGAATGTGCACTAGGAAAATGACAGTCTCTTCAATAAATGATGCTGGGAAACCTGGATCTCTATATGCAGAAGAATGAAACTAGATACCTATCTCTCATTATATATGAAAATCAAATCAAAATGGATTGAAGACTAAAATCTAAAACCCCAAACAATGACACTATCACATGAAAACATTGGGAAAATCCCAGATGTTGATCTGGGCAAAAATTTCTTGAGCAATATCCAACAAACACAGGCAATCAACTCAAAAATGGACAAATAGAATCACAACAAGTTAAAAATCTTCTGCACAGCAAAGTAAACAATCAACACAATGAACAGACAACCCACAGTATGGGAAAAAATATTTGCAAACTACCCATCTGACAAGTAATTAATCGCCAGAATACATAAGAAGCTCAAACAACTCTATAGGAAAAAAAGTGTAATAATCCAATCAAAAGATGGGCAAAATATTTGAATAAATATTTCTCAAGATAAGACATAAAAATGGCTCACAGGCATATGAAAAGGAGCTCAACATCATCAGAGAAATACAGATCAAAAGTACAGTGAGATATTGTCTCACCCCTGTTAAAAAGTCTTACATTGAATAGACAGGCAAAAACAAATGCTTGTGAGGATGTGAAGGATAGAGAATCATTGCACACTGTTAGTACCATTAGTACATTCCCACCAGTACTAGTACAGCAACTATGGAGAACAGTTTGGTATTTCTTCCAAAAAGAAAGTAAATCAATTTATCACAGAGATATCTGCACTTCTATGTTTGTTGCAGCACTGTTTACGATAGCTAAGACTTGGAGGCAACCTAAATGTCCATCAACAGACAAATGGATAAAGAAAATATGGTATGTATCAACAATGGAGTACTATTCAGCCATAAAAAGAATGAGATCCAGTCATTTGCAACAATATGAGTGGAGCTGAAGATCATTATGTTAATTGAAATAAACCAGACATAGAAAGCTGAACATTGCATGTTCTCACTTATTTGAGGTATCTAAAAATAAAAATAAGTGAACTCATGGATACAGAGAGTAGAAGGATGGTTATCAGAGTTGGGAAGGGTACTGGGGGCTGGGATAAAAGTGGGGATTATTAATAGGCTGAAAAATAGACAGATGAATGAATATGTTCTATTATTTGATAGTACAAAAGGGTGACTATAGTCAATAATAACTGTACACTTTAACATAACTTAAAGAGCATAATTGAATTGTTTGAAACTCAATACATACATGCTTCAGGGGGATGAATATCCCATTCTCATGATGTGTGTATTTCACATTGCATGGTTATATCAAAACATCTCATGTACCTGTAACTATATACAACTATTATATACACCAAAAAGAAAAAATATAAAAAGAAAATGTTCTTAAGTTTAGGATATTAGTCTTTGAAATTCTATTCACAAATTGACTCACTTCCTTTTTCTCTCTTTCTTCTTTGAAGTTGTCTTTTAAAATTCTACCTCATAGACTAATATTATTTTGTGTTTTCTCTTATCTCTTTTGTTTTTGTTTTGCTCAAGAGTAGTTGTTCTCAAATTTATCTTCCAAAGTTTCTGGTGAAAAGTAAATTATTGTAATCATATTGTTAATTTGCCAAACTCCATTTTTGTTCTTGCTGCTACATGAAACAAATCCACTTTCTCTAGTCAGCTATGTCAATAGCCACACTTTGTCTATTTTTCAGTTTTCAGAATTGTGTTACTGCTTTTTTCTTTTCTGTTCTCTTTACCATGAAGATTTTAGCCAACTTAAATCTTATTTTTAAAAATAGGCTTTACTTAAAGCAGTTATCGGGTCACAGAATAATTGAATAGAAAGTACACAGATTCTCTACGTACTTGCTGTACCCACATATGCAAGCTTCCCCTACTATCAATATCTCACATCACAGTGGTACATTTCTTATAATTGATGAACCGATATGGACAAATCTTAATCATCTAAAGTCCATAGTATATATTAAGGTTTATGCATGATGCACATTCTTTGTGTTTTGACAAACATATAATGACACATATATGTCATATAGAACAGTTTCACTGCCCCAAAATCCTGTGTTCCACTCGCTTATTTTCCACTTCTCTGTAACTGCTGGAAATCATTGCTTTTTTTTTTTAAGTTGTACTTTAGATTCTGGGGTACATGTGCAGATCATGCAAGATTGTTGCATAGACATGTTCATGGCAAGGTGGTTTGTTGCCACCATAACCCCCCATCACCTATACCTGACATTTATCCTTATGTTATCCCTCCTCCACCCTCCCTCCCACTATCCCTCCTGTAGCCCCCTCCAACGGATCCCAGTGTGATGCTCCCCTCTTTGTGTCCAAGTGTTCTCATTGTTCAACACCGATCTATGAGTGAGAACATGAGGTGTTTGATTTTCTGTTTTTGTGTCAGTTTGCTGACAATGATGGTTTCCAGATTCATCCACATCTCAACAAAGGACACAAACTCATCATTTTTTTTCTTCCCCATTTATTTATTTTATTGCATTTTAGGTTTGGGGGTACATGTGAAGAACATGGAAAATTGTTGCATAGGTACACACGTGGCAGAGTGATTTGCTGCCTTCCTCCCCATCACCTACATCTGGCATTTCTCCCCCTGCTATCTCTCCCCAGCTCCCCAACCCCCACCGTCCCTCCCTTATATCCCACCAACTGGCCCCAGTGTGTATTGCTCCCCTCCCTGTGTCCATGTGTTCTCATTGTTCAACACATGCCTATGAGTGAGAACATGCGGTGTTTGATCTTCTGCTCTTCTGTCAGTTTGCTGAGAATGATGGTTTCCAGGTTCATCCCTACAAAGGACCCACACTCATCGTTTTTGATGGCTGCATAATATTCCATGGTGTATATGTGCCACATTTTCCCTATCCAGTCTATCGTCCATGGGCATTTGGGTTGGTTCCAGGTCTTTGCTATTGTAAACAGTGCTGCAATGAACATTCGTGTGCACGTGTCCTTATAGTAGAATGATTTGTAATCCTTAGGATATATACCCAGTAATGGGATTGCTGGGTGAAATGGAATTTCTATTTCTAGATCCTTGAGGAATCACCACACTGTCTTCCACAATGGTTGAACTAATTTACACTCCCACCAACAGTGTAAAAGTGTTCCTATTTGTCCACATCCTCTCCAGAATCTGCTGTCTCCAGATTTTTTAATGATCGCCATTCTAACTGGCATGAGATGGTATCTGAATGTAGTTTTGATTTGCATTTCTCTGATGACCAGTGATGATGAGCATTTTTTCATATGTTTGTTGGCCTCATGTATGTCTTCTTTTGTAAAGTGTCTGTTCATATCCTTTGCCCACTTTTGAATGGGCTTGTTAGTTTTTTTCTTGTAAATCTGTTTTAGTTCTTTGTAAATTATGGATATCAGCCCTTTGTCAGATGGGTAAACTGCAAAAATTTTTTCCCATTCTGTTGGTTGCCGATTCACTCTAATGATTGTTTCTTTTGCTGTGCAGAAGCTGTGGAGTTTGATTAGGTCCCATTTGTCTATTTTGGCTTTTGTTGTCAATGCTTTTGGTGTTTTGGTCATGAAGTCCTTGCCTACACCTATGTCCTGAATGGTTTTGCCTAGATTTTCCTCCAGGGTTTTTATGGTGTTAGGTCTTATGTTTAAGTCTTTAATCCATCTGGAGTTAATTTTAGTGTAAGGTGTCAGGAAGGGGTCCAGTTTCTGCTTTCTGCACATGGCTAGCCAGCTTTCCCAACACCATTTATTAAACAGGGAATCCTTTCCCCATTGCTTGTTTTTGTCTGGTTTGTCAAAGATCAGATGGTTGTAGATATGTTGTGTTGCCTCCAAGACCTCTGTTCTGTTCCATTGGTCTATATCTCTGTTTTGGTACCAATACCATGCTGTTTTGATTACTGTAGCCTTGTAGTATAGTTTGAAATCCGGTAGTGTGATGCCCCCTGCTTTGTTCTTTTTGCTTAGAATTGACTTGGCTATGCAGGCTCTCTTTTGGTTCCATATGAAGTTTAAGGTGGTTTTTTCCAGTTCTA
>NW_022439529.1:0-9216 GCF_009761245.1 Sapajus apella
CGTAATGTTTGTTAAGACCATGATGAAAAGACATTAGAGGAAGCCCCGTGGGAACAAGACCGTGAGACATAAAGGGAAGGTCGGCAAAGAGCAGTGGATTTTTCCCACCAGCTGATGGGGACTGCGCTGCTGTATGGCTGGGAGCAGAGGCCAGGAAGCAGGACCAGAATGGGACTACTCCTGACTTAAGGGCTTGGCCCAGCCTCTGCTCCTCTGCTTCTCTGCTCCTGCCATCCCAATCCCAAAGGAGGGCGGGTCTTACCACCTGGGCAGCCTTGTGGACCATCTTCATCTGACCCTTGTGGAGCTGCACATTCAGGAAGACGCAGTTCAGAAACCGCAGCAGTGCCCAGCTGAACAGCCTGGGAGTGACACCGGGGCTGAGGTGCAGCAAGGGCGATGCTCAGCCCCATGTCACCTTGGAGGGCTGCCCAGTGCTCCTCTAAGGCAGGCCCCATCACTATGGTTATTTTACAAAAGAGGAAAGTAAGACTCAGGGAAGCTACAGAACTGCTTCATGGTAGAGAATACTAAGAAGTAGCGGTGCTGGGACTGTAAGTTCTGACCCAGAGTTCATGCCCACCAGATGCTGCTACTCTCCCAAGACCTCATGGTGCAGCTGCCTGACATCAGAATCAGAGCATCTGCCTCCATTTACTCTAAAGGACACAAGAGGACCAAGCCTCTCCCCAGGCCGAACCCACCCTGCTCTTTGCAAACTGCTAGGAAAGTTGGAATAACAGGGAAGAATTAGTGATAGAAGAAGGAAAGGGGATAACTGCAGGAGGGAAGTCCCTGGTGGGCAGGCAGGTGGGGTTGTCCCTCAAACTCAACAGGAGGAACACCTCTATTTATTTTTGGAGACAGGGTCTTGCTATTTTGCCCTGGCTGGAGCACAAGGGCACCAACTTGGCTCACTACATCCTCTGCCTTCTAGGCTCAAGCAATCCTCCCACCTCAGCACGCACCACTGTATCTGGCTAATTTTTTGGAGAGGGGAGGTTGCCAGGCTGGTCTATTTTGCCTAGGCTGGTCTCGAGCTCCTGGGCTCAAGCGATCCACCCACCTTGGCCTCCCAAAGTGCTGGGATTACAGGCCTGGGCCACCACACCAACCTGGAACCTTTAATTGAAGACAGACACATAGCTGTAGGTAGCAGGGAGGTATGGTGGATAAGCAGCAAGTCCCATGTGATGGCTTTTATATTTCTGTGAAACATGACATGGGGCATCAGTTGACAATGGGTAAGTCCAAGAAGGAGTAGGCCAGGTGGGAGCCCTGGAGAGTGCCATGTGTCCCTTTGACATTTGCACTTAGCAAGGAAACCAGTCCACTGGTGTGTTTCTCTGGCAATGCTGGCCTGCTCAGGTGCAAAGAGAAGGCAGACAGCAGGGAGTTGTGCACATGAATCCCTCACAAGAGGATTATTAGCACCCTGAGCCTGGAATCTCAGCTAGGCTCGGAAGGAAGGAAACACAGAAAGGGAGGCTGATGGCTGATGTCAAGATAGGCAGATCAAGGGACTAGAAATGAAATGAGAGTCCCCAAGCCTGGCTCCTTTTCCTCCTCTTGGCCCTGGCTTACAGTCTCTTCATCCCCTTTCTGGTATTCTGTCTCAGCCCTGCTCCTTCCTTCTTGTAGCCACGTGTATCTCTGTTTACCCCTTTGTTTCCCTGGAACAGTGCCCTGCATCTAACAGAAACTCAGACCTGTGCTGGGGGGAATGTGGGGACGGGAGGCGGTGGTGAAGGCAGCCACAGCCCACTCTGGTAAACACTCTCCAGCACCCCAGAAGGAAAGTCCAGCACTTTCCCAAGCCTGGCCAACACTCACTCTCTAGAAGGACAGAGTCCCCAACTGAGGGGTGAGTACCCCTCAGCACAGTTACCTGACCAGGAAGGGACAGGGTGGGGCCTGGATGTGACCCACGATGCGCTGTACCTCTTTCTTCACATGGTCAGGTACCTGGCCTTCCCCAGCACCTCCTGGTACCCTCCCTGAGAGAAAGTTCTGTACCCTGTGAGGGGATCGGGAGAAGTGGTATCAGCTGGGGCAGGGCACAGTCTCCAGTCTTCACCCTCCTCATTAAGGAAGAGTCCCAGGCAAAGCTCATACTCTAGAAGCTGTGCCCCAGCCTGCCCTCTCAACCACCCCTACCTAGTGTCATTTTCATCCCATTCAGGATCCCAGAAGTGCCAGCCAGACCCCGGTCCTTGCCTGCTCACCCAGTGCTTTCCATGATCTTCTGCGGGGCATCCTGGCAGGGGGGGATGTGCTGCTCCAGGGACCACAGGAAATAGCAGAGCCTCCGAACCAGCCAGCCCCGAAACCTGGGCACAACTCCCAAAGCAGGAGGGAAGATCATTCAGAGAGGGCCCACCTCCAGTAGGGCTCACAGAGGGCTATTCAATCAGAAAGGAACCATACCCCAGTCTCATGTCTCAGGAACACCTGAGCAGGAAGAGGAATAGCCTACTCACCTGTGCCCCATTCCCACCCCCCTGCTGAGTCGGGTACAGGTTCACAGCCTGACACATGGTGGGCAATCCATACATGCTCACAGAAGGAACTGTAGGAGAGCTCCAAGTGCCCCTCCCTGCAGACTTCTGTATGAAACAGAGGACGGGGCCCTTCTTTTTCTATCAGAGGAAGAAAATGGCACCTAAAATCAGGGCCCCAGAAGCCCTGCACCCAAGGGGCCCTGTCCCCAACCCTGCTCCACTCTGTAGCTCTGACTACCTGGTGTTCTCCTCCTTCACCAGGATCACATTGCAAAAGCCTAGGTCCCTTATGCTTCTGTGGAAGAGGGACTCCTGCCAAAGACGAGGAGAGATAGCATATCCTGGAGGGCCATTGTAAACTGGCAAAGAAAAGCTGCTGTGCTGCCCCTCTGGTCTCTGCCTGGTGGCCTGCTAAGTTTTCCAGGAGAAAAGATTACAGCACAATATTTCCCAAAAGGTGTTTGATCCCAGATCCTATGCTGGCCCAGGAAAAAGGGGCCCATGCTCAAAATTGAAGTGCTGTATCCTGTACAGAATCACCCTCTTTCAGAGTGGCATAGGAAAGTCTCCAAGAAGTTATCTTCTCAACAGCAGAGAACATGGAGCCCAGGTCTTCATCAGAAATCTGGGACCCTCACCACCATAACATGGCATGAACCAAAAAAGAGTTCTTCAAGCATGCACCAAGGGCTGGGGAACTCTGAGTGGGTGATGTCCCCACAACTGAACAACAAAACTCACACAGGCATGATGAGACCCCAGCCCTCTGGGCACAGCCTATCACCACTTAGGTGACGCTGCACTTCCCCCACCCAACTCTCCCAGGCCTGGGAGCAAGCCATAGCCCAACCACACAACCAACACCAGTGCATCCATTCCCCTGAAAGACAGAAGCAGAGGCATGGGGCATGGAAGCGCCAAGCTCAGAGGGACACAAAGGAAGCAGCTTCCCAGAGCTTTGGCTCCCAGAACCAAGCTTCCTGGTCGGGGCCCGGCCCTACTATCACTCACCCAGCTCTTGGGGGTGCAGGTCTGGCAGCAGCGACCCACAAAGGGACGATACTTGCCCAGGAAAGGGGTGACAGCCTCCAGCTTCATCCCAAAGCCTGAGGACCACAAGCTAGTCTGGAAAGAGCAATGAGGAGAGATGAGAGGACTCAAAGTCCTTGGCAGGAGAAGGGGAAAGATGGAGTGAAGGAGGCTCTAGGAGTGAGAGGCACAGCAGAAGGGGTAGCAGAGCAGAGGGGATTTGAAGAATGGGAGGAGGCACACTACCTCTCGGCCACTGGGGCTGCTCCTTGGTTTGGTCTGGAGTCTGCTTTCCAACATGGTGGCAATGAGAGCCTATATGATTCAGGAACCAGTCACCTCAGCCACTCTCCTTCTCTCCACAGAAACCTGAGCTAGGAAAGGTGCAAGGATGGAGCCATATGGAATCTGAGCCATAACCCAGGGATTCCTGGGGTAACTGCAATACCCCACTCCCTGGACAGACATCACTTAGGCCATCAGCAGTGAGGAGAACCTAGCGTGGAAACTAGGGGCTGGCTCAGAGCAAGGCCCCACCAACTGGTCCCACCAAGGAGCCAGCTGTCCTCAAAAGGTCTCACAGTATCCAGGTCAGGGGCCACCTCAGGCCGTGAGTGGGACTGGTTGTCTTATCATCCACACCCATCCTGCCATCTCCTAGCACAGATAGGGGCTGTACTGGAGATGCTGGTTCTTTCTGTGCAGAGAGAAAGAGTAAGGGCTGGGATGGCAGGAAGAAGGCATGAGACAAGGAGGAAGAAGACCATCACCATGAGGCCACCAGGTCCTACTCAGCTGCCCTTTCCCTCCCCACCAGGAGACACCCCTGTAACCACCCAAACATTATAGGAAGCTGGGCTGGCTAATAGAAGGGGGACAACTGGAGGTCAGAACACAGAGACCTACTCACAGGGAATGCGCACGTAGTTGGAGACGGTCAATCCCCTCTCACATGAACTTTCTCCTCAGAAGACAACACTTGTATCTCCTCAGCCCCTCATTCCCACCACACTATTTCCCTGAATTAACAAATATCTATGTTCCTTAAAACAGAACTGAACCCCTCCTGACTCAAAAATTTGGGACTAACAGCCCCTCTTCCCTATTTTCCAGCATGACCCTGATGAGTAGGCTGGTCTAATATTTCTCCATCCCTACCACACTGTGATCAGGCCCACCTGGGAGCCTCTTCTCCCTTCCCAGCCATCCACCCAATTCTGCACAGGGCTCTAAGTCCATGTTTCTTCTCGTACACCCTCTAGGCCCTCCCTCTCCTCCTTGAATTCCCCAGCCCAAGCCTCCCAGGCAAGGAGCCATACGAAACCCTCCTCCAGGGCTACAGTTTTACCTCCCTATGTGATCAGAGTGTCCTAAAGGCAGAGGCTCATCTCTGTATCTCCAGCTGTCTGCCCTCTGTGCAAGAGGGGCCCAGAAGAGCCAGCTGACCCACGGTAACTTCCTCCCAAAAATTCCCTGGGGTACTCCTCCTTTCTTGAGTCAGCTCACTTTCAAGCCATGAATTCGAACAGTAATGGGATCAGGATCCCTGCAGTGCCCAGGGTCTGGGGAGCCATGGGAGGCTCATCCCAAAGGCACTCGCTATTTTGAAAATGTTTGCATAGCCCCATTCACTGACACATGGTACAGGAAGGCTACAAACACAGGCCTGTGGCGAGTCCTGCCTACTTTGCAAGGAATATGTCTGTCCCCTAGCCTCAGATCACCCCCAATGCCCAAATCTAACCCCAGTAGGTCTGTGCTAGCTCTACCAAAGCAGAGTAAAAGCCAGGGCGAGGGGTAACCCCCATCTTCCAATTAACGACTCAGCTCAGGACTCCTATGGCAGAGGCTGCAAACTGGCACCCCAGGGAAATTCAACTCATATAGACAGACAGGTAGATATAGATATAAATATTTGGCTATACAACATGCTAAAACCTTATGAATTAAAACCAACATTAACACCAGAGGGCTTGAGATACACACACACACACTCACTCTCTCTCTCTCTCTCTTCCTTTTTTTAAAACAGGGTTTCCAGTCGTGGTTGTCATAGAAAAAGCTGAGCTATGGCATCTCTGAGCACACACCCCACAGGGCCCAGCTGCCTGCCACTGTCTCTTTAGCCCAGCAACAGGACCCCTCCCATTTGCCTCCATCTTGATTATCACTGATGCCTGGCCTTGTACACATCTGGGCGGTCGGCCCTTGATCAAGGGTAAAACTCTAAACCTGCCCCCATGTTTGGAATGCCTGTGCCCTACAGAGAGCCTGGAACATGGCGTGGCGCCCCACAGTCCCCGCCCAGGGCCACTCAAAACTCTGCTCCCTCGCCAGAGCCATTGCGGGCGCTCCCAGAACTACCTCAAGATATTCGCAGAGCACCTGCCCCACGTCGGGTCCTGGATGCCCCCTCTGGATGTAGGGGGACAGGATGCCGAGGACCAGGCAAAGCGGTGCTCTCCACTGCCGCCCCCAACACCACGCCCCAGAGAGACTCATTCACGCCACAAGCCCTGCACGGCCAGCGCTCCATCCCCTTCACCTCCTGCTGGGTCCCCAACAGGCCGCTCAGACCAGGATCCTGAAGGAGGAAAGCCCCTGGATGGTCCGGGTTGGGGTCTGACAGGGCCTCGCCAGAGAGCGGCCATTGCGAGTCTCACCTCACACCAGCCGCCAACTCCCGCCAAAGCAGCAGCCCCCCGAAGCCACTGGAAAGCGCGGATTGCACACCTCCTCGCGACCAGCTCAAAGGAAGCCCCGAAGCCAATTGGGAAGCGCAGTTGGGTAAGAAGCCCCGCCCCACGCAGCGTGCCCTCGTAGCTGGACGTGGCCACCTGACCCGTGTTCTGGGCGGGGCCTGCTCCGCTTCCCAGTCAGCCCAGGCCCTTGGTGGAGGGTGATAGTGCAGGCAGCCGCGAGGCCCCGGATGACCGAGCCTTAAGCAGGAACTCAGGCCATCTTCTGATAAAGAGGTTTTCAGGGCTTACGCTCCTCCAAGCTGGGGTTCTAGCAAGATTCCCAGTTGGAGACGTTTAGAAAGCAGAGAAGATCGTCAACAGCCAGTTGCAGTCATGAAAAACAAGTCAGATCCCCACAGGGTCATTTCCTTTGTTAATGAAAACTATAGACCTCAGTTGGGGACCTTCCGCAGCCGCGAGGTGCCGAGGTTTCAGCTGGGCCTGTGGCCAGTGTGTTCATTCGTGTGGTTATTCCATTAACACCAGACTCCTGTCTCGGCCCTAAGGTCCGCGTGAACAGAGACCTGGGTTTCTTCATGTTTTGACTGTTCCCAGCAGCCAGCAGGAGACCAGCCAGTGGGAGGCAAGCAATACAGAACAAAAGAACGCGGGAATGACTGTCTGTTCCTGCCCCCATGGAAGGAGCCCACCTGACATGCCAGAGGATTCCACAGTGTCACAGCATGTGACACAAACGTGCCGGAGCAAAGCTACACGTAAGCCTCGCGGGACCCAAGAGAGCACAGAACGTGTTCACATCCCTCCCTCCTCTCTGACTCACCAACCCTGATGTGACTCCACACCCTGCCCCTCCAGCATGTAGCCTTTCTCTCCCTTTGTGCTGTTTCGTGTCTATCCAGGCTATGTGTGTCTCCATTCACCTTCAACGGATTTGCAATGTCCTCCTGGTACCTGCAGAATCTATTTTGTACCCCATCTTACCTTTCTTTTTTATCACAGTGCCTTGTCCACATCGAGATCCTGAGACAACTTCTTGAACTTACTGAGGGCTGATGCTCGTTAGTTCTAGGAACACCATCTGTACGGGCAGCTGAGTTTTGCCGTTGTGAACAGGTTCCCACCTCTTACGTTCTCCTGCTGAGAAGTAGCCCCAAGGCAGAGGCTTTAGACTAGAAGTTTGCATGAATTGGCTGTAGAGAGGAGGCCCAGCAGCTCACATAGTTCAGTTCGCAGGTCTGCGGCTTCTTCGAAGAAACATACTTTGTTGTAGTGGTGGTGGAAGTTGTTTCCTGTAATTTGGACATTTAAAAAGAAGCATTCCTCTCAGACCTGGATTGGGGCACCAAGGACTCGGTGTGCTCTTTCTCCTTCAAGCAGTTTGCAGGACAGGCAGAGCTGCAATGCAGCAAGACCTGCAGGCCAGCCGCCATGCCCACTGATGATAACCGACCCAACCCTGAGAGAAACAGAAACCGATTTGGGGTGGGCCCTGCCCAACCTGGTCTGGGCTTGGTGAGCCCCATCCTGAACTCATGCCAGAACGCATTACCCAGAATGTCCTGATGCAACCATAACTGCCTGCTCCCAAAGGGACAAAGGCCCTCCCTGTGACTGGGACAGGTGTTCCCTGAAGGCACTGACAGGCCTTTCTCCTGTACATCATCTGGAGAAAACCACTTGGGCTGGCATTAGAATGGGCAGAGGTGCTCCAGCCTGTCTGTCAGGGGACCACCAGGGGGACTGAGAAAAAGAGATGAGATGTTTAATTTTAGGTGGGATTAAAATCCCACCTTGACTGGGATACCCAGATACCCAGATAGCTGATAAGGCATTATTTCTGGGTATATCTATGAGGGTGTTTCCAGAAGAGATTGGCATTTGATTCACTGGACTGAGTAAGGATATTCACTTTCACTCAATGGGGGCAGACACCATCCAATTGGTTAAGGACCTTGATAGAACAAAAGGCAGAGGAAAAGTGAATTTGCCATGCAGGCTCTCTCTTTTCTTCTCTCTTTCCCTGTCACCCCCCCTCCCCCCCCCTCCCCCTTCCTCTCTTCTGCAGCTGGGACGCCCATCTTCACCTGCCCTTGGACATCAGCTCCAGCCTTTGGATTCTATAAGTTGTACCAACAGCACCCCCACTCCCAGGTTCTCAGGCTTTCAAACTTGGACTGAGCTACGCCACCAGCTTCCCTGGTTCTCTAACTTGCAGAAAGCATACAGTGGGGCTTTTCAGCTTCCATAATGATGGGAGCCAATTCCCATAATAGAGCTCATCTGTCCCTCTCCGTACCTATGCTCTTGGTTGTTTCTCCATTCTAGGCTGTGGTGTGCTACAATGTTGAACAAGACTTCATGGAAGGTTCTGGAATAATGGAAGGGATCTACAACATAGACACCACCAATGGTTACCTCTGAAGGTGGCTGTGCTCAGAGAACATGGGCCTGGCAAGGAAAGGGGTGTCTCAGAAGGAGGCATGTCTCCTCCATTAGTCAAGGTTATGTGGAAATTCGCTTTTCCTTTGCCTTTTGTTTCTATCAAGGCCCTCCACCGATTGGATGGTGTCTGCCCCCATGGGGTGAAGGTTAGCATGCCTTATTCAGTCCAGCGATTCTAATGCCAATCTCTGAGTAACCTGATTAATGGAGGAGACATGCCTCTTTCTAAGATACCCCTTTCTTTCCTAGGCCCAGGTCCTCTGAGCACAGCCACCTCCAGAGGTAGGCACTGGTGCTTTATGTTGTAGTTCCCTTCCATTATTCCAGAACCTTCCATAAAGTCTTGCTAAGCATTGCAGCAAACCACAGCCTAGAACGGAGAAGTCCAGTTTGGGTGCTAGTGGCAGGAGAATGGGAACATTGTGCTGGGAAGCTGCCAACGGACACTCACCACACAGGCCACCTTCCTCTGGCCAAGGCTGGCACCACCTCTATGATGAAAACGTGAGCCAAGAGGCTGGGATAGAGTGAGTGGGAAACCT
>NW_022439530.1:0-9216 GCF_009761245.1 Sapajus apella
CGTAATGTTTGTTAAGACCATGATGAAAAGACATTAGAGGAAGCCCCGTGGGAACAAGACCGTGAGACATAAAGGGAAGGTCGGCAAAGAGCAGTGGATTTTTCCCACCAGCTGATGGGGACTGCGCTGCTGTATGGCTGGGAGCAGAGGCCAGGAAGCAGGACCAGAATGGGACTACTCCTGACTTAAGGGCTTGGCCCAGCCTCTGCTCCTCTGCTTCTCTGCTCCTGCCATCCCAATCCCAAAGGAGGGCGGGTCTTACCACCTGGGCAGCCTTGTGGACCATCTTCATCTGACCCTTGTGGAGCTGCACATTCAGGAAGACGCAGTTCAGAAACCGCAGCAGTGCCCAGCTGAACAGCCTGGGAGTGACACCGGGGCTGAGGTGCAGCAAGGGCGATGCTCAGCCCCATGTCACCTTGGAGGGCTGCCCAGTGCTCCTCTAAGGCAGGCCCCATCACTATGGTTATTTTACAAAAGAGGAAAGTAAGACTCAGGGAAGCTACAGAACTGCTTCATGGTAGAGAATACTAAGAAGTAGCGGTGCTGGGACTGTAAGTTCTGACCCAGAGTTCATGCCCACCAGATGCTGCTACTCTCCCAAGACCTCATGGTGCAGCTGCCTGACATCAGAATCAGAGCATCTGCCTCCATTTACTCTAAAGGACACAAGAGGACCAAGCCTCTCCCCAGGCCGAACCCACCCTGCTCTTTGCAAACTGCTAGGAAAGTTGGAATAACAGGGAAGAATTAGTGATAGAAGAAGGAAAGGGGATAACTGCAGGAGGGAAGTCCCTGGTGGGCAGGCAGGTGGGGTTGTCCCTCAAACTCAACAGGAGGAACACCTCTATTTATTTTTGGAGACAGGGTCTTGCTATTTTGCCCTGGCTGGAGCACAAGGGCACCAACTTGGCTCACTACATCCTCTGCCTTCTAGGCTCAAGCAATCCTCCCACCTCAGCACGCACCACTGTATCTGGCTAATTTTTTGGAGAGGGGAGGTTGCCAGGCTGGTCTATTTTGCCTAGGCTGGTCTCGAGCTCCTGGGCTCAAGCGATCCACCCACCTTGGCCTCCCAAAGTGCTGGGATTACAGGCCTGGGCCACCACACCAACCTGGAACCTTTAATTGAAGACAGACACATAGCTGTAGGTAGCAGGGAGGTATGGTGGATAAGCAGCAAGTCCCATGTGATGGCTTTTATATTTCTGTGAAACATGACATGGGGCATCAGTTGACAATGGGTAAGTCCAAGAAGGAGTAGGCCAGGTGGGAGCCCTGGAGAGTGCCATGTGTCCCTTTGACATTTGCACTTAGCAAGGAAACCAGTCCACTGGTGTGTTTCTCTGGCAATGCTGGCCTGCTCAGGTGCAAAGAGAAGGCAGACAGCAGGGAGTTGTGCACATGAATCCCTCACAAGAGGATTATTAGCACCCTGAGCCTGGAATCTCAGCTAGGCTCGGAAGGAAGGAAACACAGAAAGGGAGGCTGATGGCTGATGTCAAGATAGGCAGATCAAGGGACTAGAAATGAAATGAGAGTCCCCAAGCCTGGCTCCTTTTCCTCCTCTTGGCCCTGGCTTACAGTCTCTTCATCCCCTTTCTGGTATTCTGTCTCAGCCCTGCTCCTTCCTTCTTGTAGCCACGTGTATCTCTGTTTACCCCTTTGTTTCCCTGGAACAGTGCCCTGCATCTAACAGAAACTCAGACCTGTGCTGGGGGGAATGTGGGGACGGGAGGCGGTGGTGAAGGCAGCCACAGCCCACTCTGGTAAACACTCTCCAGCACCCCAGAAGGAAAGTCCAGCACTTTCCCAAGCCTGGCCAACACTCACTCTCTAGAAGGACAGAGTCCCCAACTGAGGGGTGAGTACCCCTCAGCACAGTTACCTGACCAGGAAGGGACAGGGTGGGGCCTGGATGTGACCCACGATGCGCTGTACCTCTTTCTTCACATGGTCAGGTACCTGGCCTTCCCCAGCACCTCCTGGTACCCTCCCTGAGAGAAAGTTCTGTACCCTGTGAGGGGATCGGGAGAAGTGGTATCAGCTGGGGCAGGGCACAGTCTCCAGTCTTCACCCTCCTCATTAAGGAAGAGTCCCAGGCAAAGCTCATACTCTAGAAGCTGTGCCCCAGCCTGCCCTCTCAACCACCCCTACCTAGTGTCATTTTCATCCCATTCAGGATCCCAGAAGTGCCAGCCAGACCCCGGTCCTTGCCTGCTCACCCAGTGCTTTCCATGATCTTCTGCGGGGCATCCTGGCAGGGGGGGATGTGCTGCTCCAGGGACCACAGGAAATAGCAGAGCCTCCGAACCAGCCAGCCCCGAAACCTGGGCACAACTCCCAAAGCAGGAGGGAAGATCATTCAGAGAGGGCCCACCTCCAGTAGGGCTCACAGAGGGCTATTCAATCAGAAAGGAACCATACCCCAGTCTCATGTCTCAGGAACACCTGAGCAGGAAGAGGAATAGCCTACTCACCTGTGCCCCATTCCCACCCCCCTGCTGAGTCGGGTACAGGTTCACAGCCTGACACATGGTGGGCAATCCATACATGCTCACAGAAGGAACTGTAGGAGAGCTCCAAGTGCCCCTCCCTGCAGACTTCTGTATGAAACAGAGGACGGGGCCCTTCTTTTTCTATCAGAGGAAGAAAATGGCACCTAAAATCAGGGCCCCAGAAGCCCTGCACCCAAGGGGCCCTGTCCCCAACCCTGCTCCACTCTGTAGCTCTGACTACCTGGTGTTCTCCTCCTTCACCAGGATCACATTGCAAAAGCCTAGGTCCCTTATGCTTCTGTGGAAGAGGGACTCCTGCCAAAGACGAGGAGAGATAGCATATCCTGGAGGGCCATTGTAAACTGGCAAAGAAAAGCTGCTGTGCTGCCCCTCTGGTCTCTGCCTGGTGGCCTGCTAAGTTTTCCAGGAGAAAAGATTACAGCACAATATTTCCCAAAAGGTGTTTGATCCCAGATCCTATGCTGGCCCAGGAAAAAGGGGCCCATGCTCAAAATTGAAGTGCTGTATCCTGTACAGAATCACCCTCTTTCAGAGTGGCATAGGAAAGTCTCCAAGAAGTTATCTTCTCAACAGCAGAGAACATGGAGCCCAGGTCTTCATCAGAAATCTGGGACCCTCACCACCATAACATGGCATGAACCAAAAAAGAGTTCTTCAAGCATGCACCAAGGGCTGGGGAACTCTGAGTGGGTGATGTCCCCACAACTGAACAACAAAACTCACACAGGCATGATGAGACCCCAGCCCTCTGGGCACAGCCTATCACCACTTAGGTGACGCTGCACTTCCCCCACCCAACTCTCCCAGGCCTGGGAGCAAGCCATAGCCCAACCACACAACCAACACCAGTGCATCCATTCCCCTGAAAGACAGAAGCAGAGGCATGGGGCATGGAAGCGCCAAGCTCAGAGGGACACAAAGGAAGCAGCTTCCCAGAGCTTTGGCTCCCAGAACCAAGCTTCCTGGTCGGGGCCCGGCCCTACTATCACTCACCCAGCTCTTGGGGGTGCAGGTCTGGCAGCAGCGACCCACAAAGGGACGATACTTGCCCAGGAAAGGGGTGACAGCCTCCAGCTTCATCCCAAAGCCTGAGGACCACAAGCTAGTCTGGAAAGAGCAATGAGGAGAGATGAGAGGACTCAAAGTCCTTGGCAGGAGAAGGGGAAAGATGGAGTGAAGGAGGCTCTAGGAGTGAGAGGCACAGCAGAAGGGGTAGCAGAGCAGAGGGGATTTGAAGAATGGGAGGAGGCACACTACCTCTCGGCCACTGGGGCTGCTCCTTGGTTTGGTCTGGAGTCTGCTTTCCAACATGGTGGCAATGAGAGCCTATATGATTCAGGAACCAGTCACCTCAGCCACTCTCCTTCTCTCCACAGAAACCTGAGCTAGGAAAGGTGCAAGGATGGAGCCATATGGAATCTGAGCCATAACCCAGGGATTCCTGGGGTAACTGCAATACCCCACTCCCTGGACAGACATCACTTAGGCCATCAGCAGTGAGGAGAACCTAGCGTGGAAACTAGGGGCTGGCTCAGAGCAAGGCCCCACCAACTGGTCCCACCAAGGAGCCAGCTGTCCTCAAAAGGTCTCACAGTATCCAGGTCAGGGGCCACCTCAGGCCGTGAGTGGGACTGGTTGTCTTATCATCCACACCCATCCTGCCATCTCCTAGCACAGATAGGGGCTGTACTGGAGATGCTGGTTCTTTCTGTGCAGAGAGAAAGAGTAAGGGCTGGGATGGCAGGAAGAAGGCATGAGACAAGGAGGAAGAAGACCATCACCATGAGGCCACCAGGTCCTACTCAGCTGCCCTTTCCCTCCCCACCAGGAGACACCCCTGTAACCACCCAAACATTATAGGAAGCTGGGCTGGCTAATAGAAGGGGGACAACTGGAGGTCAGAACACAGAGACCTACTCACAGGGAATGCGCACGTAGTTGGAGACGGTCAATCCCCTCTCACATGAACTTTCTCCTCAGAAGACAACACTTGTATCTCCTCAGCCCCTCATTCCCACCACACTATTTCCCTGAATTAACAAATATCTATGTTCCTTAAAACAGAACTGAACCCCTCCTGACTCAAAAATTTGGGACTAACAGCCCCTCTTCCCTATTTTCCAGCATGACCCTGATGAGTAGGCTGGTCTAATATTTCTCCATCCCTACCACACTGTGATCAGGCCCACCTGGGAGCCTCTTCTCCCTTCCCAGCCATCCACCCAATTCTGCACAGGGCTCTAAGTCCATGTTTCTTCTCGTACACCCTCTAGGCCCTCCCTCTCCTCCTTGAATTCCCCAGCCCAAGCCTCCCAGGCAAGGAGCCATACGAAACCCTCCTCCAGGGCTACAGTTTTACCTCCCTATGTGATCAGAGTGTCCTAAAGGCAGAGGCTCATCTCTGTATCTCCAGCTGTCTGCCCTCTGTGCAAGAGGGGCCCAGAAGAGCCAGCTGACCCACGGTAACTTCCTCCCAAAAATTCCCTGGGGTACTCCTCCTTTCTTGAGTCAGCTCACTTTCAAGCCATGAATTCGAACAGTAATGGGATCAGGATCCCTGCAGTGCCCAGGGTCTGGGGAGCCATGGGAGGCTCATCCCAAAGGCACTCGCTATTTTGAAAATGTTTGCATAGCCCCATTCACTGACACATGGTACAGGAAGGCTACAAACACAGGCCTGTGGCGAGTCCTGCCTACTTTGCAAGGAATATGTCTGTCCCCTAGCCTCAGATCACCCCCAATGCCCAAATCTAACCCCAGTAGGTCTGTGCTAGCTCTACCAAAGCAGAGTAAAAGCCAGGGCGAGGGGTAACCCCCATCTTCCAATTAACGACTCAGCTCAGGACTCCTATGGCAGAGGCTGCAAACTGGCACCCCAGGGAAATTCAACTCATATAGACAGACAGGTAGATATAGATATAAATATTTGGCTATACAACATGCTAAAACCTTATGAATTAAAACCAACATTAACACCAGAGGGCTTGAGATACACACACACACACTCACTCTCTCTCTCTCTCTCTTCCTTTTTTTAAAACAGGGTTTCCAGTCGTGGTTGTCATAGAAAAAGCTGAGCTATGGCATCTCTGAGCACACACCCCACAGGGCCCAGCTGCCTGCCACTGTCTCTTTAGCCCAGCAACAGGACCCCTCCCATTTGCCTCCATCTTGATTATCACTGATGCCTGGCCTTGTACACATCTGGGCGGTCGGCCCTTGATCAAGGGTAAAACTCTAAACCTGCCCCCATGTTTGGAATGCCTGTGCCCTACAGAGAGCCTGGAACATGGCGTGGCGCCCCACAGTCCCCGCCCAGGGCCACTCAAAACTCTGCTCCCTCGCCAGAGCCATTGCGGGCGCTCCCAGAACTACCTCAAGATATTCGCAGAGCACCTGCCCCACGTCGGGTCCTGGATGCCCCCTCTGGATGTAGGGGGACAGGATGCCGAGGACCAGGCAAAGCGGTGCTCTCCACTGCCGCCCCCAACACCACGCCCCAGAGAGACTCATTCACGCCACAAGCCCTGCACGGCCAGCGCTCCATCCCCTTCACCTCCTGCTGGGTCCCCAACAGGCCGCTCAGACCAGGATCCTGAAGGAGGAAAGCCCCTGGATGGTCCGGGTTGGGGTCTGACAGGGCCTCGCCAGAGAGCGGCCATTGCGAGTCTCACCTCACACCAGCCGCCAACTCCCGCCAAAGCAGCAGCCCCCCGAAGCCACTGGAAAGCGCGGATTGCACACCTCCTCGCGACCAGCTCAAAGGAAGCCCCGAAGCCAATTGGGAAGCGCAGTTGGGTAAGAAGCCCCGCCCCACGCAGCGTGCCCTCGTAGCTGGACGTGGCCACCTGACCCGTGTTCTGGGCGGGGCCTGCTCCGCTTCCCAGTCAGCCCAGGCCCTTGGTGGAGGGTGATAGTGCAGGCAGCCGCGAGGCCCCGGATGACCGAGCCTTAAGCAGGAACTCAGGCCATCTTCTGATAAAGAGGTTTTCAGGGCTTACGCTCCTCCAAGCTGGGGTTCTAGCAAGATTCCCAGTTGGAGACGTTTAGAAAGCAGAGAAGATCGTCAACAGCCAGTTGCAGTCATGAAAAACAAGTCAGATCCCCACAGGGTCATTTCCTTTGTTAATGAAAACTATAGACCTCAGTTGGGGACCTTCCGCAGCCGCGAGGTGCCGAGGTTTCAGCTGGGCCTGTGGCCAGTGTGTTCATTCGTGTGGTTATTCCATTAACACCAGACTCCTGTCTCGGCCCTAAGGTCCGCGTGAACAGAGACCTGGGTTTCTTCATGTTTTGACTGTTCCCAGCAGCCAGCAGGAGACCAGCCAGTGGGAGGCAAGCAATACAGAACAAAAGAACGCGGGAATGACTGTCTGTTCCTGCCCCCATGGAAGGAGCCCACCTGACATGCCAGAGGATTCCACAGTGTCACAGCATGTGACACAAACGTGCCGGAGCAAAGCTACACGTAAGCCTCGCGGGACCCAAGAGAGCACAGAACGTGTTCACATCCCTCCCTCCTCTCTGACTCACCAACCCTGATGTGACTCCACACCCTGCCCCTCCAGCATGTAGCCTTTCTCTCCCTTTGTGCTGTTTCGTGTCTATCCAGGCTATGTGTGTCTCCATTCACCTTCAACGGATTTGCAATGTCCTCCTGGTACCTGCAGAATCTATTTTGTACCCCATCTTACCTTTCTTTTTTATCACAGTGCCTTGTCCACATCGAGATCCTGAGACAACTTCTTGAACTTACTGAGGGCTGATGCTCGTTAGTTCTAGGAACACCATCTGTACGGGCAGCTGAGTTTTGCCGTTGTGAACAGGTTCCCACCTCTTACGTTCTCCTGCTGAGAAGTAGCCCCAAGGCAGAGGCTTTAGACTAGAAGTTTGCATGAATTGGCTGTAGAGAGGAGGCCCAGCAGCTCACATAGTTCAGTTCGCAGGTCTGCGGCTTCTTCGAAGAAACATACTTTGTTGTAGTGGTGGTGGAAGTTGTTTCCTGTAATTTGGACATTTAAAAAGAAGCATTCCTCTCAGACCTGGATTGGGGCACCAAGGACTCGGTGTGCTCTTTCTCCTTCAAGCAGTTTGCAGGACAGGCAGAGCTGCAATGCAGCAAGACCTGCAGGCCAGCCGCCATGCCCACTGATGATAACCGACCCAACCCTGAGAGAAACAGAAACCGATTTGGGGTGGGCCCTGCCCAACCTGGTCTGGGCTTGGTGAGCCCCATCCTGAACTCATGCCAGAACGCATTACCCAGAATGTCCTGATGCAACCATAACTGCCTGCTCCCAAAGGGACAAAGGCCCTCCCTGTGACTGGGACAGGTGTTCCCTGAAGGCACTGACAGGCCTTTCTCCTGTACATCATCTGGAGAAAACCACTTGGGCTGGCATTAGAATGGGCAGAGGTGCTCCAGCCTGTCTGTCAGGGGACCACCAGGGGGACTGAGAAAAAGAGATGAGATGTTTAATTTTAGGTGGGATTAAAATCCCACCTTGACTGGGATACCCAGATACCCAGATAGCTGATAAGGCATTATTTCTGGGTATATCTATGAGGGTGTTTCCAGAAGAGATTGGCATTTGATTCACTGGACTGAGTAAGGATATTCACTTTCACTCAATGGGGGCAGACACCATCCAATTGGTTAAGGACCTTGATAGAACAAAAGGCAGAGGAAAAGTGAATTTGCCATGCAGGCTCTCTCTTTTCTTCTCTCTTTCCCTGTCACCCCCCCTCCCCCCCCCTCCCCCTTCCTCTCTTCTGCAGCTGGGACGCCCATCTTCACCTGCCCTTGGACATCAGCTCCAGCCTTTGGATTCTATAAGTTGTACCAACAGCACCCCCACTCCCAGGTTCTCAGGCTTTCAAACTTGGACTGAGCTACGCCACCAGCTTCCCTGGTTCTCTAACTTGCAGAAAGCATACAGTGGGGCTTTTCAGCTTCCATAATGATGGGAGCCAATTCCCATAATAGAGCTCATCTGTCCCTCTCCGTACCTATGCTCTTGGTTGTTTCTCCATTCTAGGCTGTGGTGTGCTACAATGTTGAACAAGACTTCATGGAAGGTTCTGGAATAATGGAAGGGATCTACAACATAGACACCACCAATGGTTACCTCTGAAGGTGGCTGTGCTCAGAGAACATGGGCCTGGCAAGGAAAGGGGTGTCTCAGAAGGAGGCATGTCTCCTCCATTAGTCAAGGTTATGTGGAAATTCGCTTTTCCTTTGCCTTTTGTTTCTATCAAGGCCCTCCACCGATTGGATGGTGTCTGCCCCCATGGGGTGAAGGTTAGCATGCCTTATTCAGTCCAGCGATTCTAATGCCAATCTCTGAGTAACCTGATTAATGGAGGAGACATGCCTCTTTCTAAGATACCCCTTTCTTTCCTAGGCCCAGGTCCTCTGAGCACAGCCACCTCCAGAGGTAGGCACTGGTGCTTTATGTTGTAGTTCCCTTCCATTATTCCAGAACCTTCCATAAAGTCTTGCTAAGCATTGCAGCAAACCACAGCCTAGAACGGAGAAGTCCAGTTTGGGTGCTAGTGGCAGGAGAATGGGAACATTGTGCTGGGAAGCTGCCAACGGACACTCACCACACAGGCCACCTTCCTCTGGCCAAGGCTGGCACCACCTCTATGATGAAAACGTGAGCCAAGAGGCTGGGATAGAGTGAGTGGGAAACCT
>NW_022439531.1:0-5504 GCF_009761245.1 Sapajus apella
CCTGGATGCAGACCGGGCCGCCCCACCACCACCTTTGCCTTTACCAGGACAGATAGCTCTCGCCAGCCTTCCCTCTGGCCACTGGTCCCACTGTCCCCCTAGTTCTCCCGCCGGGGACCCCAGACCGCCTGGCCAGTCTGATGCCCCAGGCACCCCCCATGCCGCAGACTCTTCCAGCACAGCAGCTTCCTCTAGTGGCCGCCCAGAGCCCTGCTGCGAGTTCTTCCTCCAGCGGCCGCTGGGAGCCCTGTGGGGCTGGGGCTGGAGCTGGAGGCTGTGGAGTCCTTCCCAGGGGTCCTCCTTCAACCCTGGGGGGCGGAAGGCAGGGCTGGCCCAGGGTCATCGCCCTTCCGCACCCACAGAAGCTGCAGCTGGTGCTGGCCCCACTGCACAGCCTGGCCTCGCAGGCGCTGGAGCTGGGGCTCCCGGACCCTGGCAGCCTCCTGGTGCACTCCCTCCAGCAGCTGGGCCGCATCGATTCCCTGAGCGAGCAGATCTCCTTCCTGGAGGAGCAGCTGGGCTCCTGTGAGTGCCCCCTCCAGAGCCCTCCTCTCCTGTGGGGGCGGGTCAGATCTGGCTGGGTTGGGAGGCTGTGGGGAGCAGTGACCTCTGACCTTAGTGTCATCCCACCCTAGGCTCCTGCAAGAAGGACTCGTGACACCTGAGCCCCCAGCTGGACTGAGCCCCTCCCCTGCAGCCCCAGCCCCTGACAACGTGCTGGGGTTGTCACTTCGGGGTGACTGAGCAGGAGGCTGGGCAGGACCCTCCTCCTCCTCCCCCTCTTCATCAGAAGGCTCCCAGGGTTCTGGCATGGGTGGGCTGGGGTCTTCTGTGTGAATCCACCCCAGCGGCATCCCAGGGCCTAGTGGCCCCTCCGCTGAGGGAAGGTACGAGCTCATAAGGTCTCTGCCAGGGCCTGGGACCTGTGGCATGGGAGCCGGGAGGCTGGGTGGGGCCTCAGTGGGGCCTGCCACCTGATACCCTGAAGAATAAAGATGACATGTAAGCTGCTGTGTTGTGGATGTAGTCAGGGCGGGCGCCAGCCAACAAATGGGGACAGGTGGAGTGGGCAGTCTTGCGGGACACAGGGGGGGTTGCTTCTGTGAGGCTGTGGAGAGCTTTGTCTTGGGGACATGTTGGCCCCAACCAGAGTCCAAAGAGAAAACCTCTGGCCTCCTTCCCAGTGCCCTGAGGATCCCAGCATGCCTGCCCCTGGGCAACACCCCCCATCGATGGAAGCATTGTAGGGTGATGTGGGCCCACTTCGGGTGCATGTCAGCGCCTCCACCCTGGGCCCATGGGAGGGCGGCTGGGAAGACATACCACCAGGCTCCACCGCCTGGTCACCCTGCCCTCCGTGAGTGACCACTGCTACCCCGACACTTCCAAGAGTTTGTTTATAAAAAAACAGCAATGGAGTACAATGCTGGCCCCACGGAGTCCCCCAGGCTGGCAGGAGGGCAGGCCCTGCTTCATGCTTCCCTGTGGTCCCGGGTGTCTGAGTCTGAGACTCCCCAACCTCCCGGCCCCTCCTCTCCCTGAGAGCCTGATGCAGGCTGTGGGCGGGACCCTGGAAGTGGGTCCCAGGCACCAGAGCAGAGGGCCTGGCAGTGGGTGTTTCACCTCGGGGTCTTCCCCTCTGCTCCTGGGCCATCCTGGGTCCTGTGGCTCAGCCCACCTGCAGGCCACAGCCTCAGGCCTCATCCTCATCATCCCAGAGGCACCAGGAGGCGAGACCCTGCCCTCCGAGCTTGGGGACGGTCTGGCTGACCCCTCTCAGGGGACGCCAGGAGTCTGTGTCTGAGGCCAGTGACAAAAGGGGCTTCCCGCTTCCAGAGCCCACGAGGGCCGGGGGGCCAGCCACAGTGATGTTTGGAAGCCTGGGCGGGGGGCCCCTTGGCCCATCCTGCAGCCATCAGCTTCCCGCCTGCCCTCCCCAGGTCCTGCCCTGCCATGGTCTGGGCTACTGGGCCGGCTGCACACCGGGCCCCTCGGTGGCCCCGTTCTCCTGGGGTTTCTTGGAGATGTGGAGAAAGGTGGTCCTCATGGCCCGGTGGCAGGTGTCCACCAGCGCAGGGACGTCCGCGTCGGTGAGGCCGAGGGTGGGGATGGCTTCTAGCACCTGCACCGTGACTGTTCCTGGGGTGGGGGAGGGCGGGGGCAGCAGACGTCAGTGGCCTGCCGGGAGCTGGGGCCCACCTCAGCCCCTGCCCTGGCCTTGCCTCCTCCAGCCCCCCCCAGGCCCCCTCCCTGGGAAGCCCTGAGCTGGGCTCTTCCACTGGACTCGCTAGCCTGGGTGGGTTTATGTTAATTACCGCAACATTGATGCAGTAAGCCCAGGGCTGGCTGGCCTCCACACTGCTTCGGGAAGCCTGCGCTCCTGTCACCGCCCCCATCTGCCCCCTTCCCGACCAGCCCCGGTCTCACTGTGTGGCCTCTGCTCTCCATACAGGGAGAGGGCCTGTGGGAGACGGAGCTGGGCTCCCCCACTGCTCTCCAGCTCACACCTCGTGGACCCGCCTGGACACCAGGTGCCACATCCTGGGAACTGGCCAGAAGGGGCAGAGGCCCCGAGCCCCTCACCGGTGCCCCTGGGTTCCATCTGCCCCACGCAGGCGTCAGCCTGGACACATGGCTAAGAGGCCTCTCGAGGCCCCAGGCTGTGTGCACAGTGGGGTCCATCCGTGTGAGCTCAGGCACCCAGAATACCCTCCTGCAGCCTCAGTTTCCTCATCCAAAAAAACCCCAGCACCACCCATCTCACTGGACCACGGGGTAGAGTGACCGCCATGGGGCCATGAAGCCCACACAGCTGGCACTCCAGCCTGTCACTCATCCGACACATGATGGGAACTGTGAGGGGCCCAGGGCCCATGACCAAAGGGTCAGGCAGAGCCTGCACCCCAGATGCACACGTGTGGCGTACCTGAGGTGAAGAGCTTCTTCTTGGTGTCGTAGAAGGAGGAGAAAGAGGAGTAAACCACAGGGACGATGGGTACCTGCAGGCAGGCAGACGCACGGCTGAAGCAGCCCTGGCGATGGGCGGGGCACACCACAGGTTCCAGGCAACTGGGGAGCCGTGCCCTGTGGCCCACCCGTCCCTGCCTTGGCTGCTGCTGTGGGTCCTTGTGGCTGTCCTGCCCCTGGGACTGCAGGGACCTGGGACACCTGTCCCTCTCTGGTTGGCCCAGAGTTCCATAAGCTCATCCTGCAAATCTTTACTCACCTCCTCCAGGAAGCCCTCCTAGACACGGGGTAGGGCCCTGTCCAGTTTAGCAGGAGATTATGGCCCCATTCCCACCCACGCCTCCCTCCTGGTCCTCTCCTCATCCCAGGAAGCACGGGAGGGAGGCGACGCTAGCCAGGGGAGGGGTGGGGCCTGCTGGCGTTCCTGGAAGTCACCAGGGTCAGATTCAAGGGCACTTGTGAACATTAACCCGAAGCAGCCAGGGAACCTCCAGGGGCCAGCAGGCGGGCTGGGGACGGGACTGGGGAGGGAAGGGCCTCAGGTCTCCTGCGTTGCTGCCACCCAGCCACGCCCATCACATCTCCCCTCTCGTCTCCCAGGGCCCATCCAGCCCTCACCCTGCCCCCAAAGGGAAATGACATCAGCCCCAGACCGGGCCAGGCAGGTGTACGCTGCACCTGAGAAGGGCTGTGACTGGAGCCCAAGAAAGCCTGCCCAGCCCAGCGCCTCCGGCGCTCCCCAGCCCCACGCCCTCAGCTGGGGCCGTCCAGAAGGAGGGCCCCCCCGCCACCCACCTTGCACAGGGCCAGCACCAGGGGCCACTGGAGAACAGTACAGGGAAACGAGCTGAGACCCCTGACCTGAGGGAGACCCCACCCAAGCAGAGTAAAAACCCTTTCCCCTGAAGCAACTCTCTCCTGCCCAGCAGCAGGGGCAGGACGGGCTCTGCGGGGACGGTTATGCCCTGGCCTCTCCTAGATCACCAGGGACGCACAGCACCCCTGGAGGTTGGGGACCAGGAAGTACAGAGTCTGGAAGTGCTGCTCACCGGAAGCTCCACCCCTCCCCAGGCTCTGGCCCAACCCTGTGCTTGGCTTGTCCAACCCACGGCCATGCCCTGAGGCCCACCCAGCCAGGCATGGGCCCAGGAGGAGACTTCTGAGAGGCCAGCTACCTGCCCAGCCTGGTGCCCACCAAGGGCAGTGGGTCACTTGGGGCTCTGAGTGGGCGAAAGGTCCAAGGGGTTGCCCTCCCTGGCCGGTCAGGGGCAGGTGCAGGAAGGGGCAAAAAGGCCCTGTCACCAACTCAGGGGAAGAAGACCCTTGCATGCCAGGGGTCCTCAGCTTGGCTGGGTGGTCACCTTCTACCTTAAGCCAGCCTGACCCCGCTTCCCCAGCCTGCACCCACCCTGGGGGGCCGGGCTCCGCCTACCTGCGCCTGGACTGCCAAGTAGAAAGCACCCTTCTTAAAAGGCAGCAGGTCCCCGTTGTCATTGCGCGTGCCCTCGGGGTAGATCCACACTTTGAGCTGCAGGGAAAGAAGGGCCTGGGCTGACCTCACGCCCCAGCAGCCCAAGAAACTCGAACTCCCTCCTCTCCTAAGGAACCCCACTTCTCCAAGCGGCTGGTGTGTGACCCCATCTGCGGAGCATGGATGATGTAGGGGGTCTTGTTTTTTCTGCCAAAACAAAGCCACAAGCTGCCCACCTCCCCCGCCCGGCCCAAAACTAAGCCACAGGCTGCCCACCTCCCCGGCCCGGCCCCGGCCCCGGCCCGCACACTCACGTTCTCCCTGACCATGCGCTCCCCAAGCTCGGCCATTACGGTCCTGGCGGTGCTGGAGCGCTGGCGGTTGATGAAGAAGACGCCCCCAAGATACATGATGAGGCCCACGGGCCCCAGGAAGAGCAGCTCCCGCTTGGCGATCTGCACGCAGCGCTCAGGAAGGACCTCCATGAGGCCTGGGAGACACGGGGGGGGGAGCGGCGGGGGGAGAGCGAGAGCTGGAGGCTGGCCGCTGGGCACTCACAGGCCTGCCGGCGCCCGCCTGCCCCCCCCCCCGCCCCCCCTCCCCCCGCCCAGCACCCGCCTTCTCCCCGCCCAGCACCCGCCTTCTCCCCGGCCGCCCGCGCGGGTCGCCTGGCCTCTGTGTCCGGCCCTGATGGAGGTGCCGAGGCCCGGCCTGCGCAGGCACAGGCAGCTCTGTGTCCTCGTCCTCGGGGCCCAGCCCCACACAGCCCGGCGCGGCAGGCCCCGCGGGGACCCCGGCAGCCGCCCCCGAGGCCCGGCCTACCCATCATGTCCAGGATGCTCTGGTGGTTGGAGACGATGACGCAGGGCCGGGCCTCCCGCAGCCTGTGCTGCTCCCGAACCTCGAAGCGGAGCCCGTACAGGTACTTGAAGCTTCGCACGCACCGGCTGATGATGCTGCAGGGGAGGCCACGGTGAGGACGGCTCCCGCGAGAACACGGGTCCCCCCGAGAACACGGCTCCCGCGAGAACACGGGTCCCCCCGAGAACACGGGTCCCGCGAGAAC
>NW_022439531.1:5514-9215 GCF_009761245.1 Sapajus apella
ACGGGTCCCGCGAGAACACGGGTCCCCCCGAGAACACGGGTCCCCCCGAGAACGCGGGTCCCCCCATCAACGCGGGTCCCCCCGAGAACGAGCGTCCCCCCGTGAACGCGGGTCCCACGGCCACGGCTCGGCGGGAAGGCCCGGGGCGGGGTGTGGAGGAAGCCGCGGCCCAGGGCAGGAGACCAGGGAGGGACCCCCGGGGCGAACGGAGCCCCAGAGGCTCGCCCACCCGGGCCGCGGCCCCGCCTGCGCCCCCCAGCAGCGGGAAATCCCGGAGCCCCTGGAATGCAGACGCCGGGCCCGCCAGACGGTGCCCGCTCCCACGCCCACGGCCCGGGGACCGCCCTGCCCTCATCCACCCGCCGGGGGACTCAGCCAGGAAGGCACTGGGACTGGCTGTCACCGCCGCCACGAGGGACCCACGCCAGGGAGACAGCCTCGGCGCCCCTGCAGAGGAGACGGGTCCCCACACGCCCCGGGAAGGTCACCGGCCCCTCAAGGCAGGGTCACACAGGGAGAAGGCTTTGGTGCCAGTGGAGACCTCCCCAAGGACCTCTGCAAGCCGCTTCCAGAAAAAAGCCAAGCCCGAGCCCCATCTCAGCCCCTCCCTACGAAACCGGGCCGGGTTCCCTTTCCCCAGAAACAGGCTTCGGGGAGCTCGGGGCTCCCCTGAGGTCACACCCGGGAGCAGGAGCGGAGCCAGGGTCCCAACCACCTGAGCCCCCACCCCAGCAGCCCCCACTCTGGTAGGGCCCAGCCCACTGGGGCTGCCCTCGGGCACCTGCAAACGTGAGGTGATCTCGGCCAAGCAACCTGTCATGGTTGGGACCGGGGACGTCCAAGTGGCACCCCAAGTGTCTAGCCAGCTCTGAGCACCCCAAGCCTCTGCCCTGCTGCACTGCCAGGAAGCTCTGGGCACTCCCGAGATGGGACACCTGCCCACCCCAGGGCAGCCCGGGAGGATGGAGCCAGAGGCCTGAGCTCACCCTGAACCCCAGCAGGGCTGCATGGCCCGGGCAAGGCTGTGCCGGCGCTGACCGGGGCTCCCAGCTCTGCTCCCCTCCCCACTCAGACTAGTGCTCCCCAGCATTTGATCCCCCAGCAGTCCTGAGGAGAGGGCTCCCCGCTCTGTACAGATGACTCTGAGTAACTGCCCCGGGCCACAGAGCAGACATTCAAAGCGGGGGCCTTCTCTCAAAGCCAGACCGCTGGGGTTTCTTACCGTTACTGTTTCAACGGTCTTGCTCGGGTGCCCAGGCTGGAGCGCACTGTCGCAATCTCGGCTGGCTCCAGCCCCCGCCTCCTGGGCTGCTCTCGCCTCAGGCTCCCGACGAGTGGGGACCATAGGCGTGTGCAGCCACACCTGGCTAGTTTTTGCATTTTTGGTAGAGACGGGGTTTCACCATGTTGGCCAGAGGCTGGTCTCCAAGCAGTCCGCCCGCCTCAGCCTCCCAAAGTGCTGGGATGACAGGCGTGAGGCATCGCCCAGCCTTTAAAAAACAAATTGTGGTAAAATACACGTAACATAAAATGTATCTCCTGGGCCTTGTCTGGGCGCACAGTTCCCTGGCGTGGGGCACACCGGGTGTCCTGCAGCCATGTCCTCCCTCCGGCTCGAGAACGCTCCACCTTCCCCGGCTGACGTCTCCCCGTGTGACACCAACCTGTCCCCTCCCCTTCACTGTGTGAGCCCAGACCTCCAGTGGATGGGGCAACCTTTGTGTCCCCGTGTTGCCGATGGGGAAACTGAGTCAAGGGGGCATAATGGTTAATTTAGATGATTAGTCCAGCTGTCCGTCCCAGGATGGGGAAGCCTGGGACATCCTCAGATCTGCCCATGTCCACCAGCTCTGGACACCTCCTCTCCAGGCCACACCAGCCACTGTCCACAGCCACCCGGAGGGCACGCCTGGGGCCAGCAGCTCCCGCACACTCAGGACAACTCAGGGCTGTTTTGCCTCCATGCTCATCTGCACAATCCAGCTTCCCAGACCCCCGTGAAACCCCAATTGACGAGGAAGAGGCAAAAGCAGTTCACGTGCAGAAAACACGGAAACCTCTGGTAAGTAGCAGGACGGTCACGTCGTCAATCAAGACACAGAAACGAGAGACTGTCCTCATCCTTCCCCCGGCACAGATTCGAAAGCCTGATAACAGGAGGTGCCAGCCAGGGTGTTGGGAACGGGCCAAACGGGGGGAGTTGCTCAGACACAGACGCTTCCGGCGGGCAGGGTGGCAGGCCGCGCCAGAGCCCCGAGGAAACCTGGCCTCTCTCCTCTCAGGATCTTCCAGGAATCCACCTTGCGGCTGGAGTGAAGCCTGCGATGCTCAAGGGTGCGGTGAATTAGGAAAACCGGAAAATGCCTCAACACCCACCAGCCAGCAGAAGGACAGTAAATGAGGGTCGGTTTCGCAGCCTCCCAGGGCGGAGGGAAAGACGGTTGGGCCGCCCATCTCCAGCGAAGGACGCGCGTGCCATTTCTGGCGGCAGCTGAGACGCAGCTCCAAAGCCAGCCGCCTGCACTGCTCTCCGGCCACAGGTGAAGGGGACAGTGGTTCCCTCTGGCATGACATTGGCCAGTTCCGTCTTTTGTTTTAGTTTTGAGGCAGGGTCTCGCTCTATCACCAGGCTGGAGTGCAGTGGCGCGATCTCGGCTCATGGCAACCTCCGCCTCCCAGGCTCAAGCAATGCTCCTGCCTCAGCCTCCCGAGTAGCTGGGACTACAGGCGCACACCACCACGCCCAGCTAACTTTTGTATTTTTAGTAGAGACGGGGCCTCACCATGTTGACCAGTCAAGCCTCAAACTCTAGACCGCAAATGACCCACCCGCCTCGGCCTCCCAGAGCGCTGGGGTTACAAGCATGAGCCGCTTTTCCTGTCTGCTTGTGTATCAAACATCTCACTTTGCCCGGTTCTAAGCGCACGGTTCCACGGTGCCAGGCGCACCCCTGCTGTGCGGCCATCACCACCTCCAGCTCCAGAACTTTTCCTTTTTTTTTGTATCTCAGCTGTTTAAGGGATGGATCGTGTACTGATCATTCTCTCAACCGTGGAAGACACCGGGTACAAACCCGGCCCAGCGAGCAGCGCTGAGCAGGCACTCCGCCCTGCCGCCCACCGCTGGCCCCTGGTCCTTAGGCCAGACAGACAGATGGACGGGGGCTTCCCCTGGCCAGCAGGAGGCTGTGGGTCTAGAACTCTGCGGACCACGGTGTGGCTGGGGGAGAGAGGTATATCCTGGGGGGAAGAAAGTCCAAGTTGATGTCCTCAGGGGGACGAAGGGCCACCTGCACCCGCCCCGTGAGCCCCCTGCACTCCCTCCCCTGGCGTGCGTAGTTTAGAGCTTTCTGAAAGCTGGTGGGAAAGTAAAGATTCTCACTTTAAAAGCGTTTCCTGGCTGGGCGTGGTGGCTCATGCCTGTAACCCCAGCACTTTGGGAGCCTGAGGCGGGCAGATCACCTGAGGTCAGCAGTTTGTGACCAGCCTGGCCAGCAGGGCGAGATCCCATCTCTACTAAAAATACCAAAAATTAGCTGGGCGTGGTGTCGCATGCCTGTAGTTCCAGCTACTCAGGAGGCTGAGGCAGGAAAATTGCTTGAACCCGGGAGGCAGAGGCTGCAGTGAGCCAAGATCATGCCATTGTACTCCAGCCTGGGCAACAGAGAAAGACTTCTCAAAAAAAAAAAAAAAAAAAAAAA
>NW_022439532.1:0-9206 GCF_009761245.1 Sapajus apella
CAAAAAAAAAAAAAAAAAAAAAAAAAAAAAAAAAAAAAAAAAGAGGTGAATTCTGACTCCAAAAGTCACACAGATCTGAAATGGGGAGATAGCAATGGAAGAAGCTGAACTTCCAAGGGAGGAAATGAAGGAGGGTCCCTGAAGATGAAATTGGACCCACCGAGCCTGGAAGCTGACGTCTCCCTCCCGCCTGACAACCTGATTTGACCTTGCAGGCTCCTTCCTTCCTCCACGGCCGGGCCACGTGGAAGGACAAGGCTGGCATGAATCACCCGGCAGCCAGGCACCACTTGCTATTTTAGTCACTGACTCAGACTTTGTCAGAGCTCCGGTCCGGGTGGCAGCTGCGGCGGCCCTGAAGTGAAACCCGGGGAGCAGAGTTCTGAGCTGAGATTCCGGGGTGGGGTGGGGCTGCTCCCCACAGAGCGCTTCCGTCCATCCAGGCCGGAACCAGCTGCAAATACCTGAGCAGGGGGGCAGTGAACTGGCTATTTCATTTGGCCAACATTCATCGAGCACCTACCATGTGCTGGAAATTATCCCAGACACTGGGACACTTCCCAGAAGTGATTAGTCACTTGCTGTCATTTCCGTAGGGGAGCAGAGGAAGGAATAGTAAACAAGTTATCAAAGAAGGAAGCAAAAGAGTGTCAGAAAGGGAAGAGGCTTCAGGCCGGCCGCAGAGGCTCACACCTGTAATCACAGCACTGTGGGAGGCCGAGGTGGGTGGATCACCTGCGGTCAGGAGTTCGAGACCAGCCTGGCCATCATGGTGAAACCCCGTCTTTACTAAAAATACAAAAATTAGCTGGGTGTAGTGGCAGGTGCCTGTAGTCCCAGCTATTTGGGAAACTGAGGCAGGGGAATTGCTTGAACCCGGGAGGTGGAGGTTGCAGTGAGCCACGATCGCGCCATTGCACTCCAGCCTGGGTGACAGAACAAGACTGCCTCAAAAAAAAAAAAAAAAAAAAAAAAAAAAAGCCAGGGGGGGCAGCTCACACATGTAATCCCAGCACTTTGGGAGGCCAAGGTAGGCGGATCACAAGATCAGGAGATCGAGACCATCCTGGCTAACACAGTGAAAACGTGTCTCTACTAAACACACACACACACACACACACACACACACACACACACACACACATTACCCAGGTGTGGTGGTGGTGGAGGCTGAGGCAGGAGAATCGCTTGAACCCAGGAGGCAGGGGTTGCAATGAGCCAAGATCGCGCCACTGCACTCCAGCCTGGGCGACAAAGTGAGACACAGCCTCATTATAAAAAAAGGAAAAAAGGAAGCCTTAGAGGGAATAAGCAGGAAGGGGTGGTGCAGAGCGTACCAGGAGAAAGAACTTCAGTGGGTGTGGCTGAAGTTGAGACCCAGCGGGAAGAAAAGGAAACGGTCGGGTCGTGGGGAAGAGCTGGAGGTGAAGGTGGGAATGACCTTCTAGGCAGAGGGCACAGTCCATGCAAAGGCCCTGGGGCAGGTCTGCGCCTGGCGTGTTGGAGGAACAGCAAGGAGGCTGGAGCAGAGTGAGCGAGGGGGAGAGAGGGAGGAGGAGAGGGTGAGGAGGGCATGGGGCAGGTCAAGCAGAGCCCAGTGGATCATGAGGACTTGGACTTTGACCCCGAGGGAGGTGGGAGCCATGGAGGGCTGTGGGCAGAGGAGGGAGGGGAACTGATTCTGGTGCCCTCTGGTGGCCACTTCAGGGAGGACAGACCTTGTTGGGCAAGGGCAGAAGCTGGGGCACCAGGGCAGAGGCGGGGTCTGAGTGAGTGGTGTTGGGTTGGCTGGACCAGGTAGAGCCAAGAGGAGAGGAGACGTGGCACATTCAGGGTGTGTCCGGTTCAGAGAACACTTTCCCTGTTCCTGAAAGCCACTAGACAAGATTCTTCCTGAGGAAGCTCCACCTGTCCCAGGTCAGCCAGGCTGTGCTGAGAAGCCCTGCGGGCCTTGGCAGCAGGAACAGCGGGTTCAAGCCCTGGCTTCTCCCTGAGATTCTGTGGCACCTGCCGCAAGGCACAGCCCTTTTTTTCTTTTTTATTTTGTGATGGAGTTTCGTTCTTGCCCAGGCTGGCCTGCAATGGCGCAATCTCGGCTCACTGTAACCTCCACTTCCCGGGTTCAAGCGATTCTCCTGCCTCTGCCTCCTGAGTAGCTGGGACTACAGGCATGTGCCACCACGCCCCGCTAATTTTTTCTTTCTTTCTTTCTTTTTTTTTTTTTTTTAGTAGAGATGGGTTTCTGTATGTTGGCCAGCCTGGTCTCAGACTCCCAACCTCAGGCGATCTGTCCACCTCAGCCTCCCAAAGTGCTGGGATTACAGGCATGAGCCACTGTGCCTGGCCACTTCTTCTCCTCCTCCTCCTTCTTCATTTTGTGATGGAGTTTTGCTCTTCTTGCCCAGGGCAGAGTGCAACGGCACTAACTTGGCTTGCTGAATCCTCCACTTCCCAGATTCAAGTGGTTCTCCTGCCTTAGCCTCCCAAGTAACTGGGATTACAGGCACCTGCCACCATGCTCGGCTAATTTTTTGTATTTTTAGTAGAGACGGGGTTTCACCATGTTGGTCGGGCTGGTCTCGAACTCCTGATGTCAGCTGATCCACCCACCTTGGCCTCCCAAAGTGCTGGGAATACAGGCGTGAGCCACTGCGCCCGGCCCACAGCCTTTTTCTGGGCCTCATCTTCCTCATCTGTACCTTGGACCAGTGACCTCTGGTCTGGCACTCTCATTCCTCCCTGTCTCCACGTCCCTCCTATAGATCTGTAAAAGAGGGTCACTTTGAATGCTGCCAGGGACAGGCATGGTGGCTCACGTCTGTAATCCCAGCAGTTTGGGAGGCCAGAGTGGGAGGATCACATGAGGCCGGGAGTTTGATATCAACCTGGACAACATAGTGAGACCCCCATCTCAATGAAATGAAATAATAATGAAATAAAAAGCCAGGCATGGTGATACCCACCTGTTGTCCCAGCTACTTGAGAGGCTGAGGCAGGAGGACCCCTTGAGCCGGGAGGTCAAGGCTGCAGTGAGCTATCATGGCGTCACTGTACTCCAGCCCAGCCTGGGTGACAGAGCTAGACCTTAGACCTTGCCTTAAAAATAAATAAATAGGCCGGGCGCGGTGGCTCAAGCCTGTAATCCCAGCACTTTGGGAGGCCGAGGCGGGTGGATCACAAGGTCAAGAGATCAAGACCATCCTGGTCAGCATGGTGAAACCCCGTCTCTACTAAAAATACAAAAAATTAGCTGGGCATGGTGGCGTGTGCCTGTAATCCCAGCTACTCAGGAGGCTGAGGCAGGAGAATTGCTTGAAATTGCTTGAACCCGGGAGGCAGAAGTTGCGGTGAGCCGAAATTGCGCCATTGCACTCCAGCCTGGGTAACAAGAGCGAAACTCCGTCTCAAAACAAATAAAAAAATAAAATAAATAAAAAATAAATAAATAAATAAAAGGCCGGGCATGGTGGCTCACGCCCGTAATCTCAGCACTTTAGGAGGCCAAGGTGGGTGGATCACTTGAGGTCAGGAGTTCCAGCCTGGCCCACATAGCAAAACCCTATCTCTACCAAAAATATAAAAATTAGCCAGATGCAGTGGCATGCGCCTGTAGTGCCAGCTACTCGGAAGGCTGAGGCAGGAGAATCGCTTGAACCCGGGAGGCAGAGGTTGCAGCGAGCTGAGATCACGCCACAGCACTCCAGCCTGGGCCACAGGGCAAGACTCCGCCTCAAAACAAAAAAATCCCCCAGGACCTGAAGGCCTTATCCCTGGGGGGTATCCAGACCCTGGGCCAAGGGGACCATCACTGTCCCCAATTTACAGATGAAGAAACTGAGGCCTAGAGAGGTGGAGTCACTTGTCTGAGCTCACACAGCCACATAACTGCAGGGGCAGAAGGAGAGAAAGAGCCGGGTGTTTTCTCCTGGATTCTAGCCCATACAAAGGCTGTGTAGACGGTGGTCATTGCCTCCATCCTTTTTTTTTTTTTTTTGAGACGGAGTTTCGCTCTTGTTACCCAGGCTGGAGTGCAATGGCGCGATTTCGGCTCACCGCAACCTCCGCCTCCTGGGTTCAGGCAATTCTCCTGCCTCAGCCTCCTGAGTAGCTGGGACTACAGGCACGTGCCACCATGCCCAGCTAATTTTCTGTATTTTTAGTAGAGACGGGGTTTCACCATGTTGACCAGGATGATCTCGATCTCTTGACCTCGTGATCCACCCGCCTCGGCCTCCCAAAGTGCTGGGATTACAGGCTTGAGCCACCACGCCAGGCTTTTTTTTTTTGAGACAGACAGAGTCTCACTCTGTCGCCCAGGATGCAGTGCAGTGGCAAGATCTCGGCTCACTGCAACCTCCACCTCCCAGGTTTAAGCAATCCTCCTACCTCAGGGATTATAGGTGCATGCCACCATGCCCAGATAATTTCTGTTTTTAGTAGAGACGGGGTTTCACCAAGTTGGCCAGGATGGTTGCAAACTCCTGATCTCAAGTGATGCGCCCACCTCAGGCTCCCAAAGTGCTGGGCTGACAGGTGTGAGCCACTGCACCCGGGTTGTGAAATTCTGATTTTTTTTTTTAAAGACAGGGTTTCACCATATTGGTCAGGCTGGTCTTGAACTCCCAACCTCAGGTGATCCGCTTGCCTTGGCCTCCAAAGTGCTTGGATTACAGGCGTGAGCCACCACATCTGGCCCGTGAATTCTTTTGATAAACAATGATTGAGCACTTGCTGTATGCAAGTCTCTACTGGGCCCTGGAAACAGAGTTATTCCCTGGCCTGATTCACTGGGAAGCAAACGAGGAGGAGGTGGATTCATCCATCCGTTTATTTGTCAACATTTATTGAGCACCTGCTGCATGTGGTGGTCACTGTGGAGGTGACCAAGACAAGCCTGTTTTGCCTCCTTAGGAAAAAAATCTGTGTTGTCCAGTGCTGGAGAGAGACAATGTCAGGAAGTTATGGGGTGATGGGGACTCTGATGGGGAAGCTGCGGGACCCCAAAGGGGACCCTAGACTGGCCTGGGGGGAATTAAGGGAAGTTTCTGGAAGAAGGAAGTTAAGACCTCAGGCCTATGTCGGAATGAGCATAGGCTAGGAAGAGATTTCTTTTTTTGGAGTGCAGGGGCACGATCTCGGCTCATGGCAACCTCTGCCTCCCGGGTTCAAGCGATTGTCCTTCCTCAGCCTCCCCAGTGGCTGGGATTATAGGTGCCCGCCACCACGCCTGCCTAATCTTGTATTTTTAGTAGAGACGGGGTTTCACCATGTTGGCCGGGCTGGTCTTGAACTCCTGACCTTGTGATCCACCTGCCTCAGCCTCCCAGAGTGGTGGGACTACAGGCGTGAGCCACTGCGCTCGGCTAGGAAGAGAGTTCTAAGAGGTGGGCACAGCTTGGGTGAAGGTCTGGAAGGAAGACGGGCAGTTCCAGGCAGAACCAGGTCCCCAGCGCTAGGGACTCTGCCTGCCACAATTTGCTCTGCCACGATTTGCGCTGCCCCAGCGCCCCCTGGTGGCCACCGGCCGCCGGCCCCACGTGGCCACGAAGGTCCAGGTTCCCTGGGAGCCTTACAGCCTTGAAGAAAAATGGGAAGGAATAAAAATGGGAAAATGTCCCCTCTATTTAAAAACGGTGAAACGTGGATAAATAACAAAGGATTTCTTTCTGGAAGTCAGTACACACAGACAGACCGGGCTGGGCAGCTATGTGGGTCTATGTGCTTGGAATGATCTCTTTCTGATATATATTTTTTGGAGACTGAGTCTCACTCTGTCACCCAGGCTGGAGTGCAATGGCGTGATCTCAGCTCATTGCAGCCTCCGCCTCCCGGGTTCAAGCTATTCTGCCTCAGCCTCCCGCGTAGCTGGGATTACAGGCACGCGCCGCTACACCCTGCTAAGTTTTGTATTTTTAGTAGAGACGGGGTTTCACATATGTTGGCCAGGCTGGTCTTGAACTCCTGAGCTCAGGCGATCCGCCTTCCCTTTCCTCTTTCTTTCTCTTTCTTTCTTTCTTCTTTCTCTCTCTCTCTCCTTCCCTCCCTCCGTCTCTCTCTTTCTCTCTTTCTTTCTTTGAAGGATTCTCACACTGTTGCCCAGGCTGAAGTGCAGTGGCACAATCTCGGCTCACTGCAACCTCCACCTCCCGGGTTCCAGCAATTCTCCTGCCTCAGCCTTCCGAGTAGCTGGGATTACAGGTGTGCGCCACCGCGCCCAGCTAATTTTTTGTGTTTTTATTAGAGACGGGGTTTCACTATGTTGGCCAGGCTGGTCTCCAACTCTTGACCTCGTGATCTGCCCATCTCGGCTTCCCAAAGTGTTGGGATTACAGGCATTTGCCATTGTGCCCAGCCCCTTAGTTTCTTCTTCTTCTTCTTCTTTTTTTTTTTTTTGAGACAGAGTTTCGCTCTTGTTACCCAGGCTGGAGTACAATGGCGCGATCTCGGCTCACCGAAACCTCCGCCTCCTGGGTTCAGGCAATTCTCCTGCCTCGGCCTCCTGAGTAGCTGGGATTATAGGCACGCGCCACCATGCCCAGCTAATTTTTTGTATTTTTAGTAGAGACGGGGTTTCACCATGTTGACCAGGATGGTCTCGATCTCTTGACCTCGTGATCCACCCGCCTCGGCCTCCCAAAGTGCTGGGATTACAGGCGTGAGCCACTGCACCCGGCCCCCTTAGTTTCTTCTAGAAGAATCTGTTGCCCTCGTGGGGTTGGCACGATGCTCAGCCTTTGCCAGGGGTCACTCTGAAGCTGAAGCCGGAGGTCAGCGTGCCCCAGGCCTTGGTCCGGCCCCACAGGCTCCCTCCAGGAACTGAAAGGAGGAAGTTTCTGAGGCTACACAGCCAGCCGCGTTGGCCCCTCTGACCATGTAAAGGGCCTTCTGGAAGGTAGGGGCCAGGGTGGAGCTTCACTTCGCACAGGCCCTCAACCAGAACAGAATTTCCAGAAGGCCCTGGGGTCCTTTTCCTGTCCTCTGCTTCCTGTGAAACTCTTACACCCACCACCCAACCCATGCCAGGCCCCAGAAACTGCTCTGCTCGGCCACGCACGGTGGCTCATGCCTGTAATCCCAGCACTCTGGGAGGCCGAGGCTGGTAGATGACTTGAGCCCAGGAGTTCGAAACCAGCCTGGCTAACATGGTGAAACCCCGTCGCTACTAAAATGACAAGTCGCTGGGCATGGTGGTGTGTGCCTGTAATCCCAGCCGCCCAGGGGAATGAGGTGGGAGAATTGCTTGAACCCAGGAGGAGGACTTTGCAGTGAGCTGAGATCGCACCACTGCACTCCAGCCTGGAGACAGAGCAAGACCCTAAGGAATAATAATCATAAAATTTTTTGGCCGGGCGCGGTGGCTCACGCCTGTAATCCCAGCACTTTGGGAGGCTGAGGTGGGTGGATCACCTGAGGTCGGGAGTTCAAGACCAGCCTGGCCATCATGGTGAAACCCATCTTTTAAAAAATAATAAAAATAATAATAATAATAATTTTTTTTTTTTTTTGAGACAGAGTCTTGCTCTGTCGCCAGGCACCAGGCTGGAGTGCAGTGGTGCGATCTTGGCTCACTGCAACCTCTGCCTCCTGGGTTCAGGCAATTCTCCGGCTTCAGCCTCTCGAATAGCTGGGACTACAGACGCTAATTTTTCTATTTTAGTAGAGATGGGCTTTCACCATATGGGCCAGGATGGTCTCGATCTCTTGACCTCATGATCCGCCCACCTTGGCCTCCCAAAGTATTGGAATTACAGGCATGAGCCACTGCTCCTGGCAATAAAATTTAAAACAAAATAAAACAGACCGGGTTTGATGGCTCACACCTGTAATCCCAGCTACTCAGGAGGCTGAGGCAGGAGAATCGCCTGAACCCGGGAGGCGGAGGTTGCAGTGAGCCGAGATCACACCACTGCACTCCAGCCTGGGCAACAGAACGAGACTCCATGTCAAATAAATAAATAAACAAAATAAAAAACAGACGAGGTGCAGTGGCTCACGCCTGTAATCCCAGCACTTTGGGAGGCTGAGTGGGGCAGATCACCTGAGGTCAGGAGTTTGAGACCAGCCTGACCAACATGGAGAAACCCCGTCTGTACTAAAAATACAAAATTAGCTGGGTATGGTGGTGCATGCCTGTAATCCCAGCTACTCAGGAGTCTGAGGCAGGAGAATCGCTTGAACTTGGGAAGCGGAGGTTTCAGTGAGCTGAGATTGAGCCACTGTACTCCAGCCTGGGTGACAGAGCGAGACTCCATCTCAAAAAAATAAAAAGAATAAAAAGCAGCTGCTTTGCTCCAGGTTCTTGGTAACCTGGTGCTGCTAAATCCAGGGTCACTTCTCCACCTGCCTTGACCTCTGGCCTCTGTCACTCTGCTCCAGCCATGCCAGCCTTCCTGCTGTGCCTCCAACATGCCAGGGGCGGTCCTGCCTCAGGGCCTTTGCACAGGCTGTGCCCTCTGCCTGGAACGCCCTTCCCCCAGGCTCCTTCGTCACTTCCTTCAGGTCTTTGCTCAAATGTCACCCTCTGGCTGAGCGTGGTGGTGGGAACCTGTGGTCCCAGCTGGTCTGAAGGCTGAGGTGGGAGGTTCACCTGAGCCCAGGAGTTCGAGGCTGCAGTGAGCTATGATCGATCGCGCCACTGCACTCCAGCCTTGGTGACAGAGCGGGATGCCGTCTCTTGATTTCCTGTGGTATGAGAGTCCTCACTGTTACAAGCGCTCTGAATGAAGAGACCCCCTAAACAGGCTTTGTGTGAGCAACATGGCTGTTTATTCACCCAGTTGCAGGTGGGCTGAGTCCAAGAAGAGGGTCAGCAGAGGGCGGTGGGGTAGGACTTGGTTTTATAGGTTTGGCGTAGGCAGTGGAAAGTGACAGAAGTTACAGTTCAGGGTGGTTTCGGCAAGCCAGAGGGGGGTGGGGTGTTGTTGGTGGGGAGTGTGTCACAAGGTCTAAGGTCCAGTGTCACAAGGTTGGCTTATCAGTTGAGGCAGGAACGGTTGAGGCTGGAACAAGGGCAAAATATTGCGAGGTCAGTGAATCAGGCCGCCGGGTCCAATGTCACAAGGTTGACTCAGACTTTCTGGCTCTGGGAGTTCATCTGGAGGTGACCATGTGGGCTACAGGGTCACCATGGCGTAGTCCATGGTGCCGTCAGTTTAAAGAACCTTGAATTCTTGCCTTTTTTTTTTTTTTTTTTTTTTTTTTTTTTT
>NW_022439533.1:0-9206 GCF_009761245.1 Sapajus apella
TTTTGTTTTTTTTTTTCTTTTTTTTCCCTCCATTTATTTATTTTATTGCATTTTAGGTTTTGGGGTACATGTGAAGAACATGCAAAATTGTTGCATAGGAACACACATGGCAGTGTGATTTGCTGCCTTCCTCCCCATCACCCACATCTGGCATTTCTCCCCTTGCTATCTCTCCCCAACTTCCCACCCCCCACCGTCCCTCCCCTATCTCCCCCCAACTGGCCCCAGTGTGTAGTGCTCCCCTCCCTGTGTCCATGTGTTCTCATTGTTCAACACCCGCCTATGAGTGAGACTATGCGATGTTTGATCTTCTGCTCTTCTGTCAGTTTGCTGAGAATGATGGTTTCCAGGTTCATCCATGTCCCTACAAAGGACACAAACTCATCGTTTTTGATGGCTGCATAATATTCCATGGTGTATATATGCCACATTTTCCCTATCCAGTCTATCGTCGATGGGCATCTGGGTTGGCTCCAGGTCTTTGCTATTGTAAACAGTGCTGCAATGAACATTCGTGTGCGTATGTCCTTATAGTAGAACGATTTGTAATCCTTTGGATATATACCCAGTAATGGGATTGCTTGGTCAAATGGAATTTCCATTTCTAGGTTCTTGAGGAATCGCCACACTGTCTTCCACAATGGTTGAACTAATTTACACTCCCACCAACAGTGTAAAAGTGTTCCTATTTCTCCACATCTTCTCCAGCATCTGTTGTCTCCAGATTTTTTAATGATCGCCATTCTAACTGGCGTGAGATGGTATCTCAATGTAGTTTTGATTTGCATTTCTCTGATGACCAGTGATGATGAGCATTTTTTCATATGTTTGTTGGCCTCACGTATGTCTTCTTTTGTAAAGTGTCTGTTCATATCCTTTGCCCACTTTTGAATGGGCTTGTTAGTTTTTTTCTTGTAAATCCGTTTTAGATCTTTGTAGATTCTGAATATCAGCCCTTTGTCAGATGGGTAAACTGCAAAAATTTTTTCCCAATCTGTTGGTTGCCGATTCACTCTAATGATTGTTTCTTTTGCTGTGCAGAAGCTGTGGAGTTTGATTAGGTCCCATTTGTCTATTTTGGCTTTTGTTGTCAATGCTTTTGGTGTTTTGGTCATGAAGTCTTTGCCTACACCTACATCCTGAATGGTTTTGCCTAGATTTTCTTCTAGGGTTTTTATGGTGTTAGGTCTTATGTTTAAGTCTTTAATCCATCTGGAGTTAATTTTAGTGTAAGGTGTCAGGAAGGGGTCCAGTTTCTGCTTTCTGCACGTGGCTAGCCAGCTTTCCCAACACCATTTATTGAACAGGGAATCCTTTCCCCATTGCTTGTTTTTGTCTGGTTTGTCAAAGATCGGATGGTTGTAGATATGTTGTGTTGCCTTCGAGACCTCTGTTCTGTTCCATTGGTCTATATCTCTGTTTTGGTACCAGTACCATGCTGTTTTGATTAGTGTAGCCTGGTAGTATAGTTTGAAGTGCGGTAGTGTGATGCCCCCGCTTTGTTCTTTTTGCTTAGAATTGACTTGGCTATGCGGGCTCTCTTTTGGTTCCATATGAAGTTTAAGGTGTTTTTTTCCAGTTCTGTGAAGAAGGTCATTGGTAGCTTGATGGGGATAGCATTAAATCTGTAAATTACTTTGGGCAGTATGGCCATTTTCACGATATTGATTCTTCCTAACCATGAGCATGGAATGTTTCTCCATCTGTTTGTGTCCTCTCTTATTTCGTTGAGCAGTGGCTTGTAGTTCTCCTTGAAGAGGTCCTTTACATTCCTTGTTAGTTGTATTCCTAGGTATTTTATTCTCTTTGTGACAATTGTGAATGGAACTTTGTTCTTGATTTGGCTCTCTTTAAGTCTGATATTGGTGTATAGGAATACATATGATTTTTGCACATTGATTTTGTATCCTGAGACTTTGCTGAACTTGCTTATCAGTTTCAGGAGGTTTGGGGCTAAGATAATGGGGTCTTCTAGATATACAATCATGTCATCTGTAAATAGAGACAATTTGACTTCCTCCTTTCCTATTTGAATGCCCTTTATTTCTTTTTCTTGCCTGATTGCTCTGGCTAGAACTTCTAATACTATATTGAATAGCAGTGGTGAGAGAGGGCATCCTTGTCTGGTGCCACATTTCAAGGGGAATGCTTCCAGTTTTTGCCCATTCAGTATGATATTGGCTGTTGGTTTGTCATAAATAGCTTTTATTATTTTGAGGTATGTTCCATCAGTACCTAGCTTATTGAGGGTTTTTAGCATAAAGGGCTGTTGAATTTTGTCAAAGGCCTTCTCTGCATCAATTGAGATAATCTTGTGGTTTTTGTCTTTGGTTCTGTGTATGTGGTGAATTACGTTTATAGACTTGCGTATGTTGAACCAGCCTTGCATCCCCGGGATGAAGCCTACTTGATCATGGTGGATAAGCTTTTTGATGTGCTGTTGCAATCGGCTTGTCAGTATTTTATTGAAGATTTTTGCATCTATGTTCATCATGGATATTGGCCTGAAGTTTTCTTTTCTTGTTGAGTCTCTACCGGGTTTTGGAATCAGGATGATGCTGGTCTCATAAAATGATTTGGGAAGAATTCCCTCTTTTTGTATTGTTTGGAGTAGTTTCAGAAGAAATGGTACCAGCTCCTCTTTGTATGTCTGGTAGAATTCAGCTGTGAACCTGTCTGGACCTGGGCTTTTTTTGGGTGGTAAGCTCTTAATTGCTGCCTCAACTTCAGACCTTATTATGGGTCTGTTCAGGGTTTCGGCTTCTTCCTGGTTTAGGCTTGGCAGGAGGCAAGTGTCCAGGAATTTATCCATTTCTTCCAGGTTTATTAGTTTGTGTGCATAGCTTATTTGTATTTTTAAACCTATCTTTATCATTTTAATAGAGACTGTTTTGAATTCAAAATAAATTATTATTCAAAAGATTATCTTATCAATTTCTTCTTCCGATGATGGAAAATTAGTTTACTGATAATCGACTCTCCTACCAAGATTAATTAGAAAAGCTGTATCAAAAATATAAAAATAAGGCAGTGGAAAACTCCCAAGCAGCAAGGAGTTGAGGGGTCAATATCCCAAAGAAAAGAGAAGCCTAGAGAGTTCAGCCTAACATTCAGTGTTTTTCTGAGGTATTCAGCAATTACAAAATACTCCAGATAATATAAGTAAGTAATCATAAATTAGTAGCTGAGAGGGTAGAAAGTTGAGCAAAGCTTCTAACATCTAAAGTCGCTGGAGGGACAGATACTGGAATAAGGCCCAACCAGTTGAAATCCAGGGAGGCTAAATTTTAACTGCTAATAACCGGGTACTCAATAAGAGTGAACCCCGCTTTATATTTGTTCAATCTATTATTGGATTAATGCGATCTGACCCTAGTCTTCCTGCCCATCAAGAGCAAAAGTAAATCCTCCATGAAGGAAGATCATGCAATCCAGAGCCTCACACTCTCTCTATAATTTTTCGTGGCTAATGTTGGGATTCAATAAAAAATAATTAGGTCTACCAAGGCAACACACCATAACCTAAAACTGAGAAAAACATGGAAGCCATGCAACAGAAGGAGAGGCTGTGATATTGGAATTAACAGAAATGGACTTTAAAATAATTGTGTCAAATATGTTTCAGAAATATGGTAAAAATGTTGGTAATTTTAGCACAAAACTGGAAATTACAAACAACTTTTTGAAACTGAAATTTTAGAATTTAAAATAAGCAGTAACTGAAATGTAATAACTTTATAGTCAAGTTTAATAACAGAAGACAGAATTAGTAAACTGAAAGATAAGTCCAAATAAAATAGCTACATTGAATAAAGAAAAGGAATTTAAAAATATAGCAAAAAGGACATGAGATGTGGAGTCATGGGAGAAATCCTAACCTCTACATAACTGTAGTCAAAAAAAAAAAAAAAAAACAAAAACAGAAAGGAGAGAATACGGCAAAAGTAGTATCTGAAAAAATAATCACTGGGAACTTTTCAAAACTGATGAAAAACTATGTCACAGATTTCAAGAGGCACTCTAAATGACTAGCACAATAAATATAAAAGACACTGATATGGTTTGGCTGTGTCCCAACCCAAATCTCATCTTGAATTGTAACTCCCATAATTCCCACATGTCATGGGAGGGACCCAGTGGGAGGTAATTGACTTATGGGGATGGGTTTTTCTCAGGCAAGTCTCAAGATATTAAATAAGTCTCAGGAGATCTGATGGTTTTTAAAGGGGAGTTCCCCTGCAAACGATCTCTTGCCTGCCACCCGGTAAGATGTCTCTGGCTCGTCCATTTTCTATCCTGATTGTGAGGCCTCACCAGCCATGTGGAACTGCGAGTCCATTAAACCTCTTTTGTTTATAAATTACCCAGTCTCAGGTATGTCTTTATTAGCAGCATGAGAACAGACTAATAACCGCACACACCACACACACACACACACACACACACACACACACACCCCTAGGTATACTACAGTAAAACTGTTACAATGAAAAACAGAAAACTAAGGGCAGACAGACAAAAATTTCTGCAACCTTCAAATAAACAATGAGATAACAGCTCTTTAATTGAAGCAGTGAAAGCCATAAGACAATAGAACGGTATCCTCAAAGGCTGAAAAATAATCTGACAACCAAGAATTCGATACTTGACAAAAAATATTCTTTGAAAATGAAAGTAAATAAGTATATTTTTAGAGAAACTAAAACTACAGAATTTGTTACCAACAGATCACACTAAAGGAAATAACAAAATGTATTCTTCAGACAGAAAGAAAATGAATCCATGTGAAAGAACAAAGATTTAAAGAAAATACAAGTATCATAGAAAGGATAAATATAAGGGTAAATGTATATAAATTATTCTGTATAAAACACTAACATCTAACAACAATAATATAAAAGATAGTAGGGGGCTAATGGAGTTGTTAGGTTATTTCACTGAGTATTAATAAATACAATGACTTATCTCTAATTTTACTAATTCCAGGATGTATTATATGTCATACTCTCTAGAGTAACCACTTAAAGAAGTACAACTTGTATAAATAACAAATTGATGGTGGGATAATTGAATATTTAAAATAACAGATTCATCAAAGTAGAGGAAAAAAAAGGAAAGAAAAATTAGCATAGAATAAAAATAACAAACAGAAAACAAACAGTACAATGACAGAACAAAACCAAAATGTACTAGTAAATAAAATAAACAGATTAAATACTCCAGTTACTAAACAAAAACTACCCAGCTGAATAAAATTAAAACTATATATATCTTACAAAAGACAATTGTTAAATAAGGAAATACAAAGGCTTATAGGAAAAATGGTAAATATAAGCCAAACACAAACCAAAAGAAAGTTGATATAGCTCTGCTATAATACCAAAGAAGTAAGAATGTAAGTGTTACTAGAGTTAAAAAGGGACATGTTGTAATAATAAAATGATTAATTTATCCAAAAGTCATAATAACTCTAAATTTATACACACTAAATAACAGCATTCACGTTGGCAAAGGTAAAAATTCATAATGCGTACAGAGGATACAGACAAATCTAATATCTTATTAGATTTTGACTCATCTCTTAGAATAACTAATAGACCTAGCAGGCAGAAATACAATCAGTCTACAAAAGATAGAAACAATATACTTGACAAATGTGAATTAATTGTAGTACACAGAATACCTTGTCTCAAAATTGCAAAACATTTTCTAGTGCATAGGCATATTTATTAAATTGACTATTTGCTGTACCATAAAACAAATCTCAACAAATGTCAAAGAATTGAAATCATGGTGTCTTGCTGCAGAGGGATTACACTGGAAATAAATAAAAATGATTATCTCAATAATCATGAAAAAGCATTTCATAAAATTCAAAATCCATTTATAATTTTAAGACAATTATTAAAATTTTGAAATAAGCCAGATGTGGTGCTCATGCCCATAATCTCAGTACTTTAGGAGGCTGATGCAAGAGGATCACTTGAGCCCAGGAGTTTGAGGCTGAAGAGAGCTATGATTGCATGACTACACTTGAGCCTAAATGACAATGCAAACTTCTACCTCTATAAAAATAAATAAATAAATAAATAAATAATGGAAATATAAAGAGTACTTACTTGTCTGATAAAATATACACACATTCATGCACACAAAATCTACCAAAAAACTTATACTTAATGGTGAATTATTAAAAGACTTCTCTATGGTATCACCAAAAGAAACAAAGCTCCATAATAACCACATTCATTCAACATTATAATTGCGTTCTGACTACTGAAATAAGGAAAAAAAATAAGTAAAATGAATAAAATTAGAAAATATTGCATAATTATTTATATAGACCTACATATAAACTTTTAACATAAGTGAATTTGAGAAGGTAAACATACAGAAATTTTATGTTAAAAATTAAAAATACATTTCTATACCAGCAACAAACAAAAAAACATTTGTGGCATTAGGATAAACAAATGGCTCAATAGATTACAAAGGAGAGCTTGGAAATAAACCTACATACATATGCTACTTAATATACAACAAATGTGACACTACAGAAATACAGTCTTTTAAATAGATAGTACTGCATCAACTACCCATTAATAAAGAAAATAAATCTTGTGTCCCTTTTTATACAATACACAATAATTCTATTTCAGATGAACTGTAGATCTAAATATGAGAGATAAGATAAGCAACTAAAAGAAAACATAGGAGATAAAAAACAGTTTTCATTCACTTAAAGTAGGTAAGAATGTCATAAACAAGAAGAAGAAAACACTCTAATACTGATAAATACTGATAAAATAAATAAACTGAAATGAATAAAATGAAAATAAAAGGGAAAACATGATAAAATTTCCACATTAAATTTAGGAAATTTTTTTGACAAAAAGACATCAAAGTAGATGTGTATCATTATACATTTGTAGAAACCTAGAGAACCAAGAGTTAATCCTTGTGTGAATTATGAATTTGGAGTGATAATGATGTACCAATGAAGGCTCATTGATTGTAACAAATGTACTACTCTGATAGTTGGGGAGGCTGTGAATGCTGAGGTAGGAGATATATGGAAAATATCTGTACCTTTTGATCAATTTTGCTGTGAGGGTAATACCTAAAAAAAAAGTATATTTTGGAAAAAAAAAAAGAAAGAATCATTAAGACAGTCAAATGGCAAACTACAAAGTAGGGAAAGATATTTATAAAATATATTTAATTACCAAAAATATTATAGTCAGATGCTATCTGGAACTCCTAAAGCTCATAAGTCAAGACAGGCAACCCTACAGAGAAATGGGCAAAATACTTGAACAGGCATTTCTTAGCAATAGGAAATTTCAACCATTATTAGTGGGAGTATAAACTGTTATGGCCACTTGGGAAAATTTAGGTAGAAATGTCTACCTAAATTAATTATATGGATATTTCATAATATAGAAAGCCCAATCCTAAGGATATATCCAAGAGAAATACATACCTATAATTATCAAATAATATGTGCACAAATATCTATAGCAGCATCATTTATAATATTCCAAACTGGCAGTAGCACAAATGTCCATCAACATTAGAATAGATAAATATATATTCATCCAATAGAATATAAAGGACAATAAAAGTAAGTAAACATTGCTACAAGCAACACTACCAATAAAGCTCAAAACAATACTCAGCAAGCTATACCAGACATAAATGAATACATATCACATTGGCAAAAAAAATGTATGGTTTAGATAATATTTACCTTTGAGAAAAAAATGGGTCTGGTGATTGCAAAATGGCATGAGGAAGGCTTTTGGGGATCTGGGAAAATTTTGTTTTGTACTCTGAGTGGTGATTACACTTGTGTAAGGATAACTCATTGAACACTTATGAATTATGCACTTTCCTTCATGCATGCTACAATGTATTACAAAAGCATAAAACAAAAGTCATATTGATTTTACCAAGAGCAACTGTCAAGGAATTACTGAATATCATTTTAGATACCTACTAGGTGCAAAGTCTCCATGTTCAATCCATAATCAAACATTTATATTACAGAATAAACTGTTCAAATTTGGAAAATAAAAGTTTCTTAGATAATACGTATGTGTGTGTATGTACTCACATACACACACATAATGTGTATATATATATATACACACACTACATATATGTATGTATGCATGTGTATACATACATAATGTTTACATTCTGGATCTCAAAAATATCTTGATTTACTATATCTTAAATGTTGCAATAAAGGAGCTCAGTAAATGTATAACTCAGATATGATTTTCATGTATATATATTCAAGAAATCAGAAAAAAATCTTTTAGTAGAAATATGTCTTAAGAACTGGGATAGAACAGGAAAAGCTTTCATTTGGTCTCACTTCAGAAGAATATAGTAGGATGTAAATAGATGCAGGAAGAAAAGAAGATTTTTGAGGTGGGCTAGGAAGAGCATAAGAAAAGGTACGATGTAGGGAAAGAGGACGTGGGGCCAGGGGTTCATTTTGGTTGAGGAGAGCAGAGAGGTGAGCAGATGAAAGACAGATAGAAGGCAGAAAATGACCAGACTGAAGAAGATCTTGGAATGCCAAACTGACAAATGTAGACTACATGAACTTGGTAATGGAAAGGTAGCTACAGTTTCAGCAAAGTGTCATGATCAGAGCTGTGTTTCAGCAAAACAATTACAACAGCATGAGGTCAAATGAACTGGATACTGAAAAGATTAGGGTCAAGGAGACAGGTTAGGAAGCTGCTGCCATACTATAGGTCTAATTTAGATATGAAACTGGGCATGGAAGGAAGACATGGCCAAGGATAACTGCTGAAAACATTATTTTCTTAATATTAGTGTTAATTGCTCTTATAATAAACAAGTACTACCAAGTAGTCATTTTGTAAACTGCTGCATGTTTAACAGTAAATGGAGATCAAGCTCCTGTGTAACCAGGTATAACTTTCTAAGAACGTTAACTCATCTCACTGAGAATCTTTTCTGAGTAGATCCAGTCTTTACAGAGCTAGAGCCCCTCTTCCAAACCGTGCATTTCCTGAAACCCAGCTAAACACAAACAACATAGCTAGTACTACTTGGAGAATAAGTGAAAATTATTGAAGGGCTCTTGAGTGGGCAACGCTATCTATAACCTCACTCCATCTTAAGAGTGCCTTCATCACAACTGCTGCCCCTTCTTGCCCATCTGG
>NW_022439534.1:0-3546 GCF_009761245.1 Sapajus apella
ATTATCTTTTTACTCTTTTTCAACCCAAAATGTCTCTTCTCCTTTTAGTTGTGTGATTTGTGGTGACATGGGCTGTCTGAAGGAGACAGGTCAGTAGTGCTGTTCACTGTTCTACATTCTGAAGTTGTCTGGAGATTACCTCAGGCTATGAAAGTTAGGTTAAGCGTTTTCAGCAAGAACATGGTGTTGTTCATACTCTGCACTGGCAGAGTCCCATGTGACATGTTGTCTTAGTGTGGGAATATGACCCCTATCCGGGAGACCAGGTGGAGTCTTATCACCGTCATAGTAAGCAACCTATTGTCCATGTCCAAAGTCAAGCGAACATGCTCTTCTACAAATAAAAAAAATGGCACATGTGTAAGCCTGGCATGTGTAATAAAACCCAAGATACACTGTATATGTTGAACACAATATATCCAGTGAGTACCAGAAAACTTCAGGCTCTTCTGCTTCCACCAGCTCCATGCTGAGCCTAAAAAAAAAAAAAAAAAATGGAAAAAACCAAAGAATAAGTCAGGGAAAAAAAGACACTGCAGCACCCCAACTAGATTTCATGGGTAGCACCAGAAAGTGGTTAACAAAGAAAAAACATAGATCCATTAATAATGCAACAAATTATTGCCTTATGCTGGGATGGACAAGAGTAGGTTAAAAAGAATGAAAAAGACAGAGAGAAAGTAAGCTCAGTGAACCGTCCAGGTGACACACTGATGAGGGAGTAAAAGCATACTCTGAGTTAGTGCCCTCAGGACACACAGTGTACACTGATCATAAAAACAAATAGGGTCAAACTACAGTAGTTAGTAAATGGTAAGGGGAGGAAGAAATGGAAACCTAAATATCTACTGCAATGAAAACCAACAGCAATGTTAGTAGGAATAATTCAGGCTTCATTGAAAAGATGGTATCGATATTGTCAGCCCACTCTGTTTTCCCTGGACCTGGCGTCTCCAGGTGTCAACACAACATTAGCTGTTCACAATTGCTCAAAGTTACCTGGGGAACAGGGGACCTTGGTCTTCTTCCTCTTCTTGGTTCTTTTTAATCTTTGCAATAAATTCAGATAGGGACAGACAAAATAAGCCATTACCCTACACCCATAACAGTTCACTGTCTAATCCCTGCACAGGGACCTCAGGCTCCTCAGCACGAGAACAGGATAATGTGAGAGACAGACTTAGGAGGTCTCAAGGCCAATCATGATAGAGATTCCTTGGTTTGTGTCTCAGAACCAATGGTGAAACGTCCCTATTCTGGCAGACCATTATCCCTTTATCCCAAGTTTGTACAAACAGGAAAGAACCTCACAGACATGCATGGGGAACAAAACCCCTGAGGAACGTGGTAGCTGGCAAGAGACTTTTAATTCAGATTGAGACAACTCATGGACATGCGCTGCACTGCTTGGTGTGAGTTGGCAACACCTGCGTTGGGTTTCAGTGTCCTGAAAGTCGGTCCAGGGTGCCACGGGCACGGCCTGAGACTAGAGAGAGAGCAAAGCTCACTGACCCACCGCATGCCCATGCTTCAGACTGGAATCCAGAGTGATTGACATCTACCCTGATGGACAGTTTCAGCCCACAGTGATGACAACTCTCAGCCTGGCCAGTGGAGTAAGGCCCGAAGTCTATGGAGTCTATCTGGGACACAAATTGGAGCTTTATCAACTTCACAATGGAGTACTCACTGCCTATGTCCACAGCCAAGTTGACTTGCTGCTCCTTTAATGAGTGCATGTTGCTCCTGTAAGACTCATTGAAGGCAGATGTGCCAGGAGGAACTGAGAGAGTCGAATAACCATCCCAGGACTCCGGGGGGCTTCCTCCTCCACAGACTCCTGCAGATTCCTTATGAGCCAGGCAGGACAGGGATGACAGAAGATGAAACCAAAAGATTAGACAAAAACATCTCCCAGCTGATCTGATGGAAGTCAGAATGGAATGGTCACAGAAAGCAAAGGCATTTTTCCTTCAAGAGAAAAAAAAAACTATCCTTTCTAAATGCAGGGTGGAGGGTGACTACCCTGGGGACAGAGCACAAATGAGCAGCATGTGCTCAGTGCATTTGCCAGAGATGAGACACTGCAGGCCACCGACTCTCCCTGTAAACTATCATCATGACTTGCAGCACAAGAACTAACATGGGGCTTCAACTGCCTCACATAAGTTGTGTTGAAGTTTACATGCAGCATTCAAGTGAACAGAGCTCCTGAAGCATTTCAGACACCCAGATCTTGTGTATTAAGGGCCGCCCTTTTCCAGTATTTTGATAACATATGTCTATGTTTTGAATTCCTTCTCTTCACAAATCCTAGCAAACATGCTCACAACAAATGGGCAGAAAGCATATATGTGTCTCTTCCTGGGTTTAAACACAGTGGGGAGAACAGGCAAAACCAGGAAATCCCTGTTTGCTGAGTTCACCTGGCTCATCTGATTGCAGGTTCCCATCTTGGGAGGAGTGAGAAATTAAAGCCTATACAAGTGCCACCAATCACCCACAACATTGTTAATAAGGACAATTTGTAGCTGGGTGAATGGAAGAAAGAGTTCTAGTCATCACTTCCTCGTTTTCCCTGGATCTACAGTCTCCAGATGTCACTATTGAACTAACAGCCCACAAGTCCACAGCATTACCTGGGGGGCACTGGCCCTCTTTCTTCCTCTTCCTCTTCATCACTTTGACTTTCTGTAAATAAATTCAGAGACGCAGGTCACATTAAGCAAATCACACTTCACATATGACCAAATCAGTATTTAGTCATAGCAGAAGCACAGAAATATTCTCAGGGCAAGAATACAAATTCTGACAGGACTATTCCAGGGTGCCCTAGATGAAGCCTGGTGAGTAGGTGAGCCTGCTTTCCAGACACACAGGCCAAAATCTCCCTCTATGGGTAGACCATCATACCATATTCTCTGTCTGAGTCCATGCAAAGTTAAACCAAATTTTTTCCCAGAAAATCTCCAAAAATGAGTCAAACTCTTTTCTGGGAGTGTTGCTGCAATACTGACTTATCTCACCAGGTGCCAAGGTCCATTGAAAGGTTAGAGGCATCTATACATGAAACTGGACTGATATGTAAATTCTAACAGCATTTGCTTTAAAAAGAATCTGTGAGCTTTGCTCAGTGCCAGTATCAGAGCCAATGAGTTTCATCTGAGATGAGATTATTGCTAATTGAAAACTTTTCCCAATACCCCGCCGTGATGACATGCAATAGAGTCGGTATTGACAATTTTTGACAGTCTCTAGGGAGACTGAATAAAAAAAGACAAAAACAAACATAAAAGAATCTGTGAGCCAGGCATGGTGGCTCACGCCTGTCATCTCAGCACTCTCAAAGGCCGAGGTGAGCACTTCATGAGGTCAGGAGATCGGGACCATCCTGATCTCCTGAAAGACAGGGTGAAAGTGTGTCTCTACTATAAGTACAAAGAAATTAGCTGGGCATGGTGGCACATGCCTGCAGTCTCAGCTACTTAGGAGGCTGAGGCTGAATAATCACCTGAACCCAGGAAGAGGAGGTTGCAGTAGGCTGAG
>NW_022439534.1:3646-6748 GCF_009761245.1 Sapajus apella
ATTTCAAAGGACAAGGTGGGTGAACCACTTAAAGTTTGGAGTTCAAGACCAGCCTGGCAAACATGGTGAAACCTCATCTGTACTAAAAATACAAAAATCAGCTAGGTGTGGTGGGGGGCAAGTATGGTCACAGCTACTCAGGAGGCAGAGGCAGGAGAATCACTGGAGTCCGGGAAGTGGAGAGTGCAGTAAGCCAAGATGGTTCCACTGCACTCCAGCCTAGGTGACAAAAGGAGACTCCATCTCAAAAACAACAAGAAACAATACATGATGCAATGAAGAAACATCAGGTTGGCCATTGCATGGATGGAGTGGAGAGCCACGGCTGAGCCTTGCTTTATGGAAACATATTAGCAAGGTAAAGAGGAAATGTTTTCATCCTAGTTTCAAGGTGACTATGCAGCTAAGCAAGCTGACTTAGATCAAGACTGAAGCTCAGAGCAGTGAAACCTGAGGAACAATCTCTCCAAATAAATAGGCAAGGCTCCCAGGTTCCTTAAAAATAAATAGAAATTCCAGGGATATTGTTCAGGGAAGATGACCTAATGACATGAGAGATACTGAATCAAAGCTAGGAGACCTGACAGACACCTCCTGTACACGTCCTGCATACAGGTGACCGTGAGCTTGTCACAGTGGTCTGGGGTCTGGTAACTTGATTCTTGGGCCTCGGAGACAAATGCATGGCATGAGCTGAGGATGAGATAAAAATTCTCTGGTATCTGTGTTTAGTATCCCATGATAGGTTTTTATTCAAACCGATTTGTGTGTATAGAGCCTGTCTTCAGAGTTGATCTTCCTCAGTCTAGACAGAGATACCAAAAACAAGGAATGTAGAGGTCACCTGAAAGAATGGTTAGAGCATCCTCCACCACATCATGAGATGATTCACTCTCTACAACCAGCGCAGAGTCGACATTCTCTTCCCCAAATGTGATTTCATTGGTGTCTCTGTGAGGCTGGCTGGAGTCAGTAGGGCCATAGCTATTTGAACGAGTGATTACACATTTCTCCAGTGAGTCCTCAGGGACTTTCTTGACTTCAATCTTCTGCACCTCCCTGATGATCCAGATGGGATAGAGATGACAGAAGATTAAACAAAGAGGGACCGGACCCCAGGGAGTCCTAGTTGGTTTTCACAGGAGGAATGAAAGAGTGGTCCCAGAAAGCAAATGGGAGGTTCCCTTTGAGAAGAAACAGGCAATCCCCCTCTCTGCAACAGAGCATGGCTGCCATGGGAACCGGAGAGAAAGACAGCAGCTGGTATTCATCACACTGGGCAGAAAGGAGCCGAGAAGAAAAGAGACTCAGTTATCCCTGTAAAATTCAGACACGGCACTCAGCACATACAAAGAACCACAACAGCTGCCACACTCTGTCTAAGTTGGGTTGAACTGAACATATCGTGGCCAAGGGAATGCAGGCTTTTGGCCCATGGGAGACGCCAGAGAGGGTGTGCTTCTAGACCTTTTCCATACTTTATCACCCATTACTTACTCCTGATTATTCAGTGTTACCTGGGGGCATATGATTCCTCTATTTTCTCAGCCTCCACAACATGAACATCTTCATCCTCATCTTTGTCGTTTTCTGCAAGTACAGATGTGTTCGTTCAGATATTTCCCATTTCACACTCTGCAAGGCCAGTCAGCCCAATGTGCGCGGGGACATGAATATCTGTGTATGGGTCCCCGTTCTACTGAAAGCTCTCATGCTTTCTCTTTAACAAAATGCCCCAGTATGGTTTCCTGTTCCACCAGGCAGTGCATTTCTGATCAGAAGGCTCACCATCAAGATGAGGCCAAATGTTGAAAACACTTCTGCTCTCCACATCACTGGAGGCTTTTGCAGTCTCTCTCTGGACTTTGGCAGCTGTCTCCGCCATCCTGACACAGATCTGATTCCCAGAGACAGGCTTGGCATCCTGTCACAGTTCACATTTACAACCTATTTCTTTCTCTTAGGAGAGAATAAAAAAACTTGTCCCACGATCCTCTGCACATCAGATGAGTTCACAGGCCCTCCAAGTGGCTTCTGCTATGTTATTCAGGGACATTCTCTCCACGGGGCGTGCTCCAGTCTGAACCACTTCCTACCACCAAATGCCCACATATCAAGTGCTTTCTCCAACACCACACAGAGAGGGGATGTATCTCATTGTGATAAGCGGTCATGAGTATTTGCACATTTGAATGCTTCAGACACTGCAAGATGTCTGCCTTTGCAGATGGAGAGAGAGAAATTTACCTGCCTTTGCAGATGAAGACAGAGAAAGTCAGGAAGGAGAAATCAATTACTCACTGACAGTTCCTAGGAACACTGCTGAAGATACAGCCTGGGAACCTTCATTCTTACTCCAGAGCGCTTTCCATTCCAACAACAGCCTCCTGTCACAGCTTCCTTCATGTCCTTTACAACTGGAGAGATGCTGCCTCTTGCTCCAAAGACCACCATCCATCAAGGAAGGAGGGACATTTACAATACTGTGACCTTCAACACCATGGGTTTCCCATCTGTTTTCTCGTTCAGAAAGTCCTAGTCACGTCATGGCCACATATGTTTAGTGGAAGAAAACACCACTGATAAAACTGTCATCGTGGAAGTATGGAGGTCTGGAGTCTCTCATAAGGCCATAAAGGAAATATGCACAGACTAATAAAGTTTCTCTTATGCTAGACACAGTAGAATGAAGAACTAACGGACAGTGTTTACTCTATGCCAACAACTGTCTCCAAGAAGCAACTTGGATGGAGCTCAGGAGACTGGCCCAGGGTCCCTCCTCTATGCACTGCTGCCTCCACAAACTCGTGCGTGCTGTCGTTCTTCCTCTTAACCAACAAGAGCCTCTGCACAGAAAGCAGGACGTCCCTCTGACCAGAGTAATCACTGCTCTAGATGATGCCACTTACAGATACCACAGGTTATGTAAGGAGCAGAGTCCTCTTTAAGCTCCCAATAGCGGGTATAGTGTGCTACCATCGCACTTCCCCCAGAACAGAGCTTTCCCTACTGAGCCTCATGTCTGCAGGATCTTAGGTGGCACAGAGGGAATTCTTGTAAACATGATTTAGCCTCTTGCTGAGAAACACAGGTGCTTCTGCA
>NW_022439534.1:6848-9205 GCF_009761245.1 Sapajus apella
CTTGCTGAGAAACACAGGTGCTTCTGTGCCTGTGTCAGAAATCAACACCTGAGACTTTACCCTGAGTCCCACACCCACCTTACTGCAGATGTGGAAAAGTTTCTACATTCTTTTGCCTCTCTCGTCCACCTTTAAGAAAATATTAAAATACCCATTTATATTTTCCTAGATGTATGGCAAAATGAAATTAAGTCTGATGAAGAGAGCTTTTAGTTTCTCAGAAGAAACACAGAACTTCGTTCAGAACTTTCATGATGGTGAACCTATGGAACTTACTTTTCATCTTCAGCCTGCAGCCCGGGTAGTGGGCCACTTGACTCGTAAGAACTTTATTTTTGCTGTCTCTCTGTTTCTGTTCCTTCTCGTGACGTTTCCGATCTTCTGTAAACAAATTCAGAAGAAAAGGTCACATTAAGCAAATCACACTTCACACAAGACCAAATCAGTGTCTAGTTGTATCACAAAAATGAAAAATACTCTCAGTTTAAGAATGTGATATTCTGATGGAAATGTTCTACTGGTCCCTAGATTAAGTCACACTAGAAGTAGATGAGCCTGCTTTTCAGATCCATGGGACAAAATCTCCCTCATCTGCTAGATCTTAATCATGTATTCTCTGACCGAAGTCAGCACAAGCAATTAAAACCTCTTCCCAAAAATCTTCACACACTGCCATAACTACTTTCCAGAAGCATTGCAGCTATACTGATTTATCTCATCATATATGATGGTGAACGGATAGTTAGAGAAATTTACATAGGAGACTGGATTGACGGATGAATTCTAACAACCTTTACATAAGAAAGAATCTGTGGAGTCAGCAAAGTGACTCACACCTGGCATTGGAGAATTTAGGAGGCCCAGGAAGGGAGATCACTTGACCTCAGGAGTTGAAGACCAGCCTAGCCAACACGGTGAAACCCCGCCTCTACTAAAAATACAGAAACTAGCCAAGTGTGGTGGTATCCACCAGGGATCCCAGCTAAGTGGGAGGCTGAGTCACCAATACAATGGTACTCCGTGCTCTTGATGGTGTCACTTGCCAATACCACAGGTTCTATTAGGAGCAGGGTCCCCTTCAAGCTCCTCACAGTGGGTACTGTGTGCCATCACCATGTTTACCTCAGTGTCCTCAGAACACTGCTTTGCCTACTGGGCCTCAGCAGAAATGGGAACCGAATGGAAGTTCAGTAGCCTCAGACACTTAGACCAACAGACTAGATGCTACTTGTCTGTAGGATCTTAGGTGGTACAGAGAGGATTCCTGTAAACATGATTTAGCCTCTTGCTGAGAAACACAGGTGCTTCTGTGCCTGTGTCAGAAATCAACAGCCTCTTGCTGAGAAACGCACATGGTTGTGCACCTGTGTCAGAAATGAACAGCTGAGACTTTACCCTTAGTCCTACACCTGCCTTACTGCAGACGTGGAAAAGATGCTACATACTGTGGCCTCTCTCATCCATTTTTAACAAAATGTTAAGGAAGCCATTTATATTTGCCTAGAAGGATGGGAAAAATTTAATAAATTCTGATGAAGAGAGTGTTCAGATTCTCAGAGAAAAGACAGAATATCGTTCAGCACTTTCGTAACGGTGAATCTATAGAACTTACCTTCTGTCTTCAGCCGGCAGCCTGGGTAGTAGGCCGCTTGACTCATAAGAAGTTTATTTTTGCTGCCTCTGTATTTCTCTTCCTCTTCATGATCTTTTCGATCTGTAAATAAATTCAGAGGAGCAGATCACATTGAGCAAATCACACTTCACACAGACCAAATCAGTGTCCAGTCATAGCACAAGGACATAAAATATTCTCAGTGTAAGAATGTGATATTCTGACTGGAATGTTCTATCGGGCCCTAGATTAAGTCACCTCAGAAGTAGATGAGCCTGCTTTTCAGGCCCATGGGACAAAATCTCTCTTATCTTGTAGATATTAATCATTTGTCCTGTGACATAAGTCAGTGAAAACAATTAAAACCTTTTCCCCCAAAATCTTCAAAAATTGCCCTAACTACTTTCCAGAAGGGTTGCTGCAATATTAATTATCTCATCATATGTCATGGTGAATGAATAGTTAGAGAAATTTATATAGGAGACTGAATCAAGGGATGAATTCTAACAACTTTTACTGAAAAAAGAATCTGTGGAGCCAACATGGTGGCTCACGCCTGAAATCCCAGCACTTTAGGAGGGACAGGAGAGCAGATCCCTTGACCTCAGGAGTTCAAGACCAGCCTGGCCAACACAGTGAAACCCCACCTCTACTGAAAATACAAAAGTTAGTCAAATGTGGTGGTGCCCACCGGGGACCCCAGCTGATTGGCAGGCTGAGGCAATAGTACCACAGTACTCCCTGC
>NW_022439535.1:0-1263 GCF_009761245.1 Sapajus apella
TCCTGAGTAGCTGGGATTACAGGCACGCACCACCATGCCCAGCTAATTTTTTGTAGTTTTAGTAGAGACGGGGTTTCACCATGTTGACCAGGAAGGTCTCGATCTCTTGACCTCGTGATCCACCCGCCTCGGCCTCCCAAAGTGCTGGGATTACAGGCTTGAGCCACCGCGCCCGGCCCCTTCTTTCTTTTTTAAATCTCCCTTGGGTCAGGGTCCTGAGGAATGTCTCCACTCCCCACCCTGCTGCTATAAAGTGATTCCTGGACACTCACACACATGCACAATGGACAATGATGTAGCTTCACTCCTCTCATAACAAGGCCTCACCCTCAGAAATTGTGCTGGGACAACTTGTGCTTCTAGAGTTTTCTGTCAACAGGCTATGTAAGTGCCCAGAGGACTCATGGCTTACTTTTATCCCGAGATCTTGAATCTGCAGCAGTGACCTGTTTCCTCCACTGGCCTAGGCTTCCGGGTCATCCGTCTCTTCCATCTGCCTGCATGCACATATTTGTAATTCAGAGCTACCCCGCCTGCCTGGACCAGTAACGGCAGCACTAACCAGTCTTTTCACCAACTGTGCTCTGTTCCCTACCCATAAGGTTTTTTTTCCTTTTCTCTTTTCTTTTCTTTTTTTTCTTCAAACTAAGTTTCACTCTTGTTTCCCAGGCTGGAATTCAGTGGCGGGATATCAACTCATTGCAATCTGTCTCCCTGATTCAAGAGATTATCTTGTCTTGGCCTCCCGACTAGCTGGAATTAAAGGTGCGTGGCACCACTCACAGCTAATTTTTGTATTTTTAATAGAGACGGGGTTTCAGCATAATGGCCAGGCTTGTCTTAAGCTCAACCTCTGGTGATCCACCCACCTCGGCCTCCACAAAGTGCTGGTATTACTGAAGTGACCCTTCGAGCCTGGCCCTATAGGCTTTTTATAGCATATTCTCTTATTATGACTTTTTTCTTTTCCACAAACGCTGTTTCACAATTCCAAGGCCACACACCTGGTGCCTAAATACAAACCCTAATGAAAATCCAATGTCCACGAGATCAGGATAAATTATTTGGGCCTACTTATTGTAAGCATAAATACAAAATGAAAATGAGACAATCAGCTTAAAAAAGAAATGTACTCTTCTTCTTCTTAAAACATTTAATTTAGATGCCTTTTGTATGTAAATTATTTCTCTACTTTTTGTCTTTTACATATCTTTGAAATCTATTTCTGCTCTAATTTTATTGTTTTTTATTCTTTTTTTTTTT
>NW_022439535.1:1363-1867 GCF_009761245.1 Sapajus apella
ATTTGTTTTTTACCCACACACCTCTTCCAGTCACTATGCTGAGGAGAGTCAATGTGAGCACAGCTGAGAATAGTTTTCTGATGGAACAGCCACTTCTCAGCAAAAATGACGCAAAAAAAGTATACATCTTTTTTGATTTGTTTTTTTTTTTTGTTTGTTTGTTTTTCTGGAACAGAGTCTCACTCTATCACCCAGCCTGGAGTGCAGTGGCATGAACTTAGCTCACTGCAACCTTCCCCTCCTGGATTCAAGAGATTCTCCTGCCTCCACTTTTTGAGTAATTAGGATTACAGGCACCTGCCACCACAACTGGCTAATTTTTGTATTTTTAGTAGAGATGGGGTTTCAACATGTTGGCCAGGCCTGTCGGAACCTCAGGTGATCCACCTGCCTTAGCCTCCCAAAGGTCTGGGATTAAAGGTGTGAGTCACCCTGCCTGGCTAAAAGTGTAACTCCCTTTTTTTTTTTTTTTTTTGAGACGGAGTTTCACTCTTGTTACACAGG
>NW_022439535.1:1967-9202 GCF_009761245.1 Sapajus apella
TCTCTTGACCTCGTGATCCACCCGCCTCGGCCTCCCACAGTGCTGGGATTACAGGCTTGAGCCACCGCGCCCGGCCTAAAAGTGTAACTCTTTAGCTGGGTGCCGTGGCACCTGTCTGTAATCCCAGCACTTTAGGAGGCCGAGGTGGGCGAATCACAATATGAAGAAATCAAGAACATCTTGGCCAACATTTTGAAACTGGTCTCAACTAAAACATACAAAAAAATAGCTGGGTGTGGTGGCACATGCCTGTAGTCCCAGCTACTTGGGAGGCTGAGGCAGGAGAGTCAGTTGAATCCAGCGAGGTGGAGGTTGCAGTGACCCAAGGTTGTGCCACTGCACTCCAGCTTAGCAACAGAGCAAGACTCCATCAAAAAAAGTATAAATCTTTTATGGAATATCAACGTATTTTCAGTAAATTAAACATATGCCTGAATAAAATTCTTGCAGTAAAATTAAAATTCATTTTGTTGATTCCTATTGAGCTCAAGTAATATTGGATAAAAAGCCAGCAAATAAAGAGCCAAAAATTATTTGAAATAGAAATATTGTGAATAAAATTTTTCTGTCAATTTAAGTAAAAATATTTTTACCTCATACTAATAGTCTTATCTGTAGTTGTAGAATATCAATGATACTTTTCCTTACCAATTGTACTTTATATGTGTATTCCATTCATAGCAGCCTTCTTCACTGTTTCAATGTCCTCTGCACTTCACGGCAGCGAAAAACAGGCCAGCTGCTGCCAGGAAATGGATGTGGTGTTATTGCTACTTTAAGAGTGATGACGAAGAGTACTTGTCTGAATTGTTCCCATGTGGCAAACACTGCAATTTGCCCCCAAGTACACACATTTCTTATTTTTCTCTAAATTTACTGATGAAATAAAATTCTTAATTAAGAAAGACTTGATCTCATTCAAATATGTTTTATGAAATTTGGTTGACTTTTTTTTTTTTTTTAAGATGGGGTTTCACCATGATGGCCAGGCTGGTCTTGAACTCCTAACCTCAGGTGATCCACCCACCTCAGCTTCCCGAAGTGCTAGGATTACAGGCGTGAGCCACCACTCCCGGCCCTCATTGACATTGTAGTGTCTCTGAGTTAAATAACAGATTGAAAATTTCCATGAATCCAAATACATGAACAACCTTTTTACTAGAAGTCTTTCTGAGGCAGAGTAAGATTCATAACATTTCTTTATAATATAGAAGAAATATATGAACGCTGTTCCTGGTAATCAACTCTGAACACTGAGCATTCTCAGTTCCCAGTATTCCCCCTGAGTCATTCAGGAAAAATTGGTATCTCTGTAAGGAAACAGAAAAATGTGTTCTGGAAGGGTCACAACATTGCACAGGAATGCTTTCTACTGACACATTATTGGGGTCTTGATCTAATTGGTCTATCTTTGCATGACTAGATAGTTACTGAATCTAGTTTCTTGCAGGTAATGACATCTGTTACCTATAAATTTCACACAATACCTTGCTAAGCTGAAACATAAAACTTTTGTTAATTTACCCTAAATTGTGGAACTAGATTTACAATTTCCAACCTTTCAATGTTAAAGCAAATCAGAGAAGAGCAATGTGTGTATGTTGTATGCATTTTCTTACCCAACTATCAAAATTCTTCTCATATTCTCTTGGACACTCTAGGCAACAACCTAAAAAATTTTCCCTCCTAATTTTTTTAGCCAAGATACTAGATTTCAAAAGGTGAAAAACTTAAAAATTGGACAAAGCCAAAATCTTGTCTTTGCTTCATGACCATTTCAAAGAGCAGGACAATTATGCCAGGCCATTGAAATATGTGGTTCTGATGATTTTTCTTTGATTTCAAATGTTTTCTCTAATTGTTGATCTTATTGCATTAATGTAAAAGAGAAACTAGCTACATAACAATGTATACATTCAAAAAATATTCATATTAAGGTGTTCAAAGTTCCACAATGTATTACAGAATAGTGGAATTTTCTAAAATTAGAAATTCAGATTGTTATTAATAAATTCATTATTTTTTCAACATTTTCTGATGTTGGAATTTAAAGAATTGGGTATGCTTTTTCATGATAAGTTCAATTCTAGGAGGGTACCTACTGGTCTGCACAGTATTTTTGTAATCAATTATGTAGAATTTAGTAACCAGAATGTTACAGAAATGCTGATTTAATCAGGATGAGGATGAAATCAGCCTCTTTTGTAGACTATTGGTATCCCAGAGGCTAACCATTTACTTCGGCTGTGTAGACATTGCTTTGTAATGCCAGGGAGCCCTTTCAACCAAGTTGCCTTTGCTTCCCATTGACGTGGTCATGTTCTGATCTCTGTTTTTTCTTAAGTTCTCCCAGATGAGGGGGTGATTATTTGCTGCATAAATGAGGTCCCTTATTTTTTCTCCATCATGAGAAACTCTTGTTCTCCCTACTGAAAGCATCATGTTGAAAGAAGAAATTGAGACAATATTTGAATATAACCCTTGCCATGTGGCCACCATGAGCAGCTTACCACATGGCTCACCAAGAAGTTTGATTAATTTCAGAGGACCAGAGGTATTTTTCTATGATGTGCTTTTTCTCTTAAAAGCACATCTGATTAACTTTAGTCTAATCAAGATAATCTCTCTTATGATAAACAGGAAGCCAATACCTTATAACCTAATTACGTAAAAAATGCCCCACCACAGTCACACATTCTCTCACACTCCAGAGAAATGGTTTACACAGCAGGTGTGCACTGAAGTGGGAATCCTGAAGGTCATCTTAGAATTTTGTCCACCCATCTGAATAGATTTCAAAAATAGCCTTTCAGTTGCTTTTATTGTCTTTCTAAATAAACAAAGTATCATCTGCAAATAACAATTTAACTGCTTTCTAATTTTATTCATGAAAATAATTCTTTATCATTTTCTGGCTTATATTAAGTATTTCTCATTTATATTATACATTCACATGCAGACATTCATAACAATACAAATGCATCCATTTTTAATTTTTGTTAAATTTTAAAGAACAGATATTAAAGGTAACTTGTTTTCTGTTTGAAAGTGTTTTTATTGTATTCAAGAGTATTATCTCTGGAGTCAAAGTTGCTTGTGTTTTAATACTGGCTGTGCTATTTTGAGCAAGCTCTTTCTCTCTCTGGCTCTGTTTCTTTCTTTGTAAACTGAGGATAATAACAATGCCTTTGTTATTAAGTGACTGTGTGTGTTAGCCCATTCTCACACTGCCAGAGGGACATACCCAAGACTAGGTAAATTATAATGAAAAGAGGTTAATTTGACTCACAGTTTAGCATGGCTGGGAGGCCTAAGAAGACTTAGAACCATAACAAAAGAGGAAACAAACATGTCCTTTTTTATATGGTGGCAGGAAGAGAAAAGGTGCTTAGCAAAAGGGGGGAAAGCCCCTTATAAAACCATCACATTCTTTGGGCATGCTGGCTCACACCTATAATCCCCTCACTTTGGGAGGCCAAGGTGGGTGGATCAGCAGATTGGGAATTAAACACCAGCCTGGCCAACATGATAAAACATTTTGTATCTACTAAAGATACGAAAAGGTAGCCAGAAATGGTGGCATACTGTAGTCTCAGCTACTCGGGAGGTTGAGGCAGGAGAACTGCTTGAACGCAGAGGGTGGAGGTTGCAGTGGCACCAAGATTCCACCATTGCACTCCTGCCAGGGTGACAGGGTAAGACTCCATCAAAACAAACGAATGAACAAAGAAACAAACAAACCAAAAAACCCCATCAGGTCTTATGTGAACTCACTCAGTATCATGAGAACAGAATGAGAGTAACTGCCCACGTGATTCAATTACCTCCCACCAGGTGTCTCCCATGACATGTAGGGATTATGGAAACTGCAATTCATAATGAGATTTGGGTGTGGTCACAGCCAGGCCATATCTCTGTGAGAACAAAATTTATTAACACATCTATAGTATTATGGTTAGTGCTCAGTACAAAATAGCTATTATTAATGAGACATTTATATGCTGAATTATGTTAATACTTGTTGCCACACAAATATTTTTCTATTACACATGAGTTTTCCAACCAATAGATGAATACGTATTTAAATTACAATTTTATTCTAAACGTGGCATATATATTTAGAATAATAGCATACACAGTAGAATATTCTGCAGCCTTAAAAAGAGGGAGACAACATCAATTGAAAAAATATGGATAAATTTAGAGGATACTTTACTAAGTAAAATAAGCCAGATAGACAAAGAAAACTACTGCATGATTCCACTTTTATGTGGAATCTAATAAAGTTGAAATAACAAAGTACAATGTGGAATAATTGGTTACCAAAGACTGTTGTTGATAAAAGAATGCAAAGTTTTACAGACAGGATAAATACGTTTTGAGATCTATTGCACAGTAGGGTGACTACAGTTAATGATAATGTATTGCACATTTCAAAATAACTAACAGTGGCCGGGCGTGGTGGCTCACGCCTGTAATCCCAGCACTTTGGTAGGCCGAGGCGGGTGGATCACGAGGTCAAGAGATCGAGACCATCCTGGTCAACATGGTGAAACCCCGTCTCTACTAAAAATACAAAAAATCTGGGCATGGTGACGCATGCCTGTAATCCCAGCTACTCGGGAGGCTGAGGCAGGAGAATTGCCTGAACCCAGGAGGCGGAGGTTGCGGTGAGCCGAGATCGTGCCATTGCACTCCAGCCTGGGCAACGAGAGCGAAACTCTGTCTCAAAAAAAAAACAACAAACAAACAAACAAACAAACAAAAATAACCAACAGTGAGTTTTAATGTCTTACCGCAAAAAAATTATAGGTAAGTAAGGTGATAGATATGTTAGTTAACTTGACTTAATTATTCTATATTTTATATATATATCAAAACATTACACTTTACCCCACCAATGTATACAATTTTGATTTGTCAACCAAATATACTAGTAGTACATGTGTTTTTCTAAGAAAATTTAACAAATTGGGCAAGAGAAATAAATATTTCTTCATATATTATAATTTCAGGAAAAATATACATATATTTTTTATTACATAGAGCTTGCTTATTTAGTGATGTAGGTAAGTAAACTTTGATATCACGAGTAGTTTGAACCCACCACTAATAATAAAATATGTTAATTATCATTGTTCAGAATAATATAATTTCTTTATTTCTTTCGCTTTCTTTCTTTTGCTTTCTTTCTTTCTTTTATTTTATTTTCCTTCTTACTTTCTTCTGTCTTTGTTTTTTTTTTTTTCTTTTCAGAAGAAGTTTCACTCTTGTTGCCTAGGCTGGAGTGCAATGGTGCGATCTTGGCTCACTGCTACCCCTGCTCCCTGGGTTCAAATGTTTCACCTGTCTCAGCCTCCTGAGTAGATGGAATTACAGGCATGCCCTACCTAAATTACAGGCATGCCCGACTATTTTTGTGTTTTTTGTAAAGATGGGGCTTCTCCATGTTTGTCAGGTTAGTGTTGAACTCCTGACTTCTGTTGATCTGCCTGCCTCAGCGTCCTAAGGTGCTGGGATTACAGGCGTAATTTGCTGCCACACCCGGCTTCATTTGAAAAGGTAATACTTTAAAAGACAGACTCTAAAGCAACTGTTTAACGTAAATTCTCTCAAGATAAATGACTTTTTTCACTTATAGATAAAAGTTATATAAATATATACTTTAAACTACCTTTAAGTTTATCAAGTGAACATAAAAAATTAGTTGGCAAAAAGAATTTATTGGGTTACAGAGCGGAGAGAGTGAGGAGGCTGCGTCTGGCTCCCGCTCTCACAGCCATTGCAGTGCATTGAGCTCCATAGAGACAGCGCCGGGGCAAGTGAGAGCCGGACGGGCACTGGGCGACTCTGTGCCTCGCTGAGGAAAAATAACTAAACACGGGCAAAGGAGATCCTAAGAAGCATATGTCATCATATGCATTTTTTGTGCAAACTTGTCAGGAGGAGCACAAGATGAAGCACCCAGATGCTTCAGTCAACTTCTCAGAGTTTTCTAAGAAGTGCTCAGAGAGGTGGAAGACCATGTCTGCTAAAGAGAAAGGAAAATTTGAAGATATGGCAAAGGCGGATAAGGCCCGTTATGAGAGAGAAATGAAAACCTATATTCCTCCTAAAGGGGAGACAAAAAAGAAGTTCAAGGGTCCCAATGCACCCAAGAGGCCTCCTTCGGCCTTTTTCCTGTTCTGCTCTGAGTATCGCCCAAAAATCAAAGGAGAACATCCTGGCCTGTCCACTGGTGATGTTGCGAAGAAACTGGGAGAGATGTGGAATAACACTGCTGCAGATGACAAGCAGCCTTATGAAAAGAAGGCTGCGAAGCTGAAGGAAAAATACGAAAAGGATATTGCTGCATATCGAGCTAAAGGAAAGCCTGATGCAGCCAAAAAGGGAGTTGTCAAGGCTGAAAAATGCAAGAGAAAGAAGGAGGAGGAGGAAGATGAGGAAGATGAAGAGGATGAGGAGGAAGATGAAGAAGATGAAGATGAAGAAGATGATGATGATGAATAAGTTGGTTCTAGCGCAGTTTTGTTTCTTGTCTATAAAGCATTTAACCCCCCTGTACACAACTCACTCCTTTTAGAGAAAAAAATTGAAATGTAAGGCTGTGTAAGATTTGTTTTTAAACTGTACAGTGTCTTTTTTTGTATAGTTAACACACTACCGAATGTGTCTTTAATAGCCCTGTCCTGGTGGTATTTTCAATAGCCACTAACCTTGCCTGGTACAGTATGGGGGCTGTAAATTGGCATGGAAATTTAAAGCAGGTTCTTGTTGGTTCACAGCACAAATTAGTCATATATGGGGATGGTAGTTTTTTCATCTTCAGTTGTCTCTGATGCAGCTTATACGAAATAATTGTTATTCTGTTAACTGAATACCACTCTGTAATTGCAAAAAAAAAAAAAGTTGCAGCTGTTTTGTTGACATTCTGAATGCTTCTAAGTAAATACAATTTTTTTTATTAAAAAAAAGAATTTATTGAACAAGTAGATCAGATAACACTTGGCCTCTTTAATTTTAAAACAGAAAAAACTCAGCATGTAAGTGTTTATTATCAGGTGTTACTAGAGTGGCAAAGAGCAGTACAAGATGAGGGAACTTCCTTTAGTATTTATATTCATGCCACGTGAGAATATATGAGAATCTGCCAAGGATAGTATTACAAATATCCATCGAATGTCATAGTCCCAAACTGACAATTAAAATGAACACAAATTACAACCCGCTGGTGC
>NW_022439536.1:0-9202 GCF_009761245.1 Sapajus apella
CTTGTAAATCTGTTTTAGTTCTTTGTAGATTCTGGATATCACCCCTTTGTCAGATGGGTAAACTGCAAACATTTTTTCCCATTCTGTTGGTTGCCAATTCACTGTAATTACTGCTTCTTTTGCTGTGCAGAAGCTGTGGAGTTTGATTAGGTCCCATTTGTCTATTTTGGCTTTTGTTGCCAATGCTTTTGGTGTTTTGGTCATGAAGTCCTTGCCTATGCCTATGTCCTGAATGGTTTTGCCTAGATTTTCTTCTAGGGTTTTGATGGTGTTAGGTCTTATGTTTAAGTCTTTAATCCATTTGGAGTTAATTTTAGTGTAAGGTGTCAGAAATGGGTCCAGTTTCTGCTTTCTGCACATGGCTAGCCAGTTTTCCCAACATCATTTATTAAACAGGGAATCCTTTCCCCATTGCTTGTTTTTGTCAGGTGTGTCAAAGATTGGATGGCTGTAAACATGTTGTGTTACCTCCAAGGCCTCTGTTCTGTTCCATTGGTCTATATATCTGTTTTGGTACCAGTACCATGCTGTTTTGAATACTGTAGACTTGTAGTATAGTTTGACGTCCGGTAGTGTGATGCCTCCCGCTTTGCTCTTTTTGCTTAGAATTGACTTGGCTGTGCGGGCTCTCTTTTGGTTCCATATGAAGTTTAAGGTGGTTTTTTCCAGTTCTGTGAAGAAGGTCATTGGTAGCTTGATGGGGATAGTGTTGAATCTGTAAATTACTTTTGGCAGTATGGCCATTTTCACGATATTGATTCTTCCTAACCATGAACATGGAATGTTTCTCCATCTGTTTGTGTCCTCTCTTATTTTGTTGAGCAGTGGTTTATAGTTCTCCATGAAGAGGTCCTTTATGTTCCTTGTTAGTTGTATTCCTAGGTATTTTATTCTCTTTGTAGCAATTGTGAATGGCAGTTCATTCTTGATTTGGCTGTCTTTAAGTATGTTATTGGTGTATAGGAATGCTTGTGATGTTTGCACATTGATTTTGTATCCTGAGACTTTGCTGAAGTTGCTTATCAGTTTCAGGAGATTTTGGGCTGAGACGATGGGGTCTTCTAGATAAACAATCATGTCATCTGCAAATAGAGACAATTTGACTTCCTCCTTTCCTATTTGAATACCCTTTATTTCTTTTCTTGCCTGATTGCTCTGGCTAGAACTTCCAGTACTATATTGAATAGGAGTGGTAAGAGAGGGCATCCTTGTTTAGTGCCAGATTTCAAAGGGAATGCTTCCAGTTTTTGCCCATTCAGTATGATATTGGCTGTTGGTTTATCATAAATAGCTTTTATTATTTTGAGATACGTTCTATCAATACCTAGCTTATTGAGGGTTTTTAGCATAAAGCGCTGTTGAATTTTGTCAAAGGCCTTCTCTGCATCAATTGAGATAATCATGTGGTTTTTGTCTTTGGTTCTGTTTATGTGGTGAATTACGTTTATAGATTTGCATATGTTGAACCAGCCTTGCATCCCCGGGATGAATCCTACTTGATCATGGTGGATGAGCTTTTGGATGTGCTGTTGCAATCTTCTTGCCAGTATTTTATTTAAGATTTTTGCATCTATGTTCATCATGGATATTGGCCTGAAGTTTTCTTTTCTTGTTGAATCTCTGTCGGGTTTTGGTATCAGGATGATGTTGGTCTCATGAAATGATTTGGGAAGGATTCCCTCTTTTTGGATTATTTGGATTAGTTTCAGAAAGAGTGGTACCAGCTCCTCTTTGTATGTCTGGTAGATTTCGGCTGTGAACCCATCTGAACCTGGGCTTTTTTTGGGTGGTAGGCTCTTAATTGCTGCCTCAACTTCTGCCCTTGTAATTGGTCTATTCAAGGTTTCGACTTCTTTCTGGCTTAGGCTTGAGAGGATGCAAGTGTCCAGGAATTTATCCATTTCTTCTAGGTTTACTAGTTTATGCATACAGAGTTGTTTGTAATAATCTCTGATGATGTTTTGAATTTTTGTGGAATCTGTGGTGACATCCCGTTTATCGTTTTTTATTGCATCAATTCGGTTATTTTCTCTTCTTTTTTATTAATCTGGCTACCGGTCTATTTTGTTGATCTTTTCGAAAAACCAGCTCCTGGACTTAATGATTTTTTGAAGGGTTTTTTGTGTCTCTATCTCCTTCAGTTCTGCTCTGATCTTAGTTATTTCTTGTCTTCTGCTAGGTTTTGAGGTTTTTTTCATCTTGATCCTCTTTTTCAATTTTGACGAGAGGGTGTCAGTTTTATACCGCTCCTTGCTGTTCATGTGGGCACTTATTGCTATGTGTTTTCCTCTAGAGACTGCTTTAAATGTGTCCCAGAGATTCTGGTATGTTGTGTCTTCATTCTTGTTGGTTTCAAAGAACATCTTTATTTCTGCCAAATTTCACTGTTTAGCCAGTCAACATTCAAGAGCAAGTTGTTCAGTTTCAATGAAGCTGTGTGGTTCTGAGTTAGTTTCTGAATTCTGAGTTCTAACTTGATTGCACTGTGGTCTGAGAGACTGCTTGATTTCCGTTCTTTTGCATTTGCTGAAGAGTGATTTACTTCCAATTTTGTGGTCAGTTTTAGAGTAGGTGTGATGTGGTGCTGAGAAGAATGTATATTCTGTGGATTTGGGGTAGAGAGTTCTGTAAATGTCTATTAGGTTTTCTTGGTCCAGGTCTGAGTTCAAGTCCTGGATATCCTTGTTAATTTTCTCTCTGGTTGATCTGTCTAATATTGACAATGGGGTGTTAAAGTCTCCCACTATTATTATGTGAGAGTCTAAGTCTCTTTGTAAGTCATTAAGAACTTGCCTTATGTATCTGGTTGCTCCTGTATTGGGTGCGAATATATTTAGGATCGTTAGCTCTTCTTGTTGCATTGATCCTTTTACCATTATGTAATGTCCTTCTTTGTCTCTTTTGATCTTTGTTGCTTTAAAGTCTAATTTATTAGAGATGAGAATTACACCTCCTGCTTTTTTTTGCTTGCCATTTGCTTGGTAAATCTTCCACCATCCCTTTATTTTGAGCCTTTGTGTATGCTTGCTTGTGAGATGGGTTTCCTGGATACAGCACACTGATGGGTTTTGGCTTTTTATACAATTTGCCAGTCTGTGTCTTTTGATTGGGGCATTTGGTCCATTTACATTTAGGGTTAATATTGTTATATGGGAATTTGATACTTCCATTTTGATGCTAGCTGGCTGTTTTGCCCATTAGTTGATGCAGTTTCTTCATTGTGTTGATCCTCTTTACAATTTCGTATGTTTTTAGAGTGGCTGGTCCTGGTTGTTCCTTTCTATGTGTAGAGCCTCTTTCAGGAACTCTTGTAAAGGAGGCCTGGTGTTGATGAAATCTCTGAGTACTTGCTTGTTCCCAAAGGTTTTTATTTTTCCTTCACTTATGAAGCTTAGTTTGGCAGGATATGAAATTCTGTGTTGAAAGTTCTTTTCTTTAAGGATGTTGAATATTGGCCCCCACTCTCTTCTGGCTTGTAGGGTTTCTGCTGACAGATCCGCTGTGAGTCTGATGGGCTTCCCTTTGTGGGTTACCTGACCTTTCTCTCTGGCTGCCCTTAGCATTTTCTCTTTCATTTCAACCCTGTTGAATCTGACGATTATGTGCCTTGGGGTTGCTCTTCTTGAGGAATATCTTTGTGGTGTTCTCTGTATTTCCTGGACTTCAATATTGACCTGCCTTGCTAGGTTGGGGAAGTTTTCCTGGATAATATCCTGAAGAGTATTTTCCAGCTTGGATTCATTCTCTCCGTCACATTCAGGTACACCTATCAAAGGTAGATTAGGTCTTTTCATATAGTCCCACATTTCTTGGAGACTTTGTTCATTCCCCTTTTTACCCTTTTTTCTCTAATCTTGCCTTCTCATTTTATTTCATTGAGTTGATCTTCAACGTCCGATATCCTTTCTTCTTCTTGATTAATTTGGCTGTTGAAACTTGTGTACGCTTCATGAAGTTCTAGTGTTGTGTTTTTAAGCTCCATCAATTCACTTATATTCCTCTCTACGTTTTCCATTCTCATTAGCATTTCGTCAAATCTTTTTTCAATGTTCTTAGTTTATTTGCTTTGGGTTAGAACATGTTCTTATAGCTCACAGAAGTTTCTTTTTACCCACCTTCTGAAGCCTGATTCTGTCATTTCATCGTACTCATTCTCCATCCAGCCTTGTTTCTTGCTGTTGAGGAGTTGTGATCCCTCCAGATGGGTTTTTATTGCCCACAGACCAGGAGATTCCCAGGCGGAGGAGCCCCACAGGTCACCAGTGTGGCTGGTTTGGCCTCCGAGACTGTTTTGGCCGGTGCAGCTGTTTTTCTGGGCTCCACTGCTTGGGCCAGCACCCCTGTGCAGCAGTTATCAGTACAACATACAGAGGTCGAGGTGCCATTTTAGCTGGCAATTGGAGCTCCAGAAATGCAGAGTCACCCATGCATCTGATTAAAAAGGGGAGTGAAACCAGGAGCCAGGCCAGGAAATTCCTGGGCAAAAAAGCGTGACGAATCTCAGCGCAGCTGTTACAGCTGGCACAGTGGGTCGCAGCACTGGAATTCACACAGATCCCAGTGCCTTTTCAACAGGCGAATGGAACACCTGGGAGAGAGGAGTCAACCATTCAACTAAGAAAAGAAAAAAAAAAGGGGCTCTGAGGCAGGGAGCCAGGTAATCAGGCTTGGCTGATCCCACCCCCCACAAAAAAATAGCAATATGAAATGCTCTGGATTCAGTTTCACAGCAAGCATAGCTGAACCCGGGAGAGTCCGGCTCTGTGGGGGAGGGACGTCCGCCATTACTGAGGTGGGCTGGCATTGCCGAGGCAATTCTAACCTTACCTGTATAAACAGGACTGCAGGGAAGTTCACACAGCAGCTTGGAGGAGCCCACAGCAGCGCAGCAAAACCTCTACAGGCAGACAGTGACTAGGCTACCTCCTCACTGGGCAGGGCAGCCCTGAAAACAGCCAGAAGCACAACAGAAACTCATAAATAAAGCCCTAACTCACCAGGACAGAGCTCCTGGGGGGGGGGAAGGCGTTTATGAGTTCTGCAGTAGCACACTTAAACGTACCTGCCCAGCAGCTCTGAATGAACAACGGACCTCACAGCTCAGCACTTGAGCCCCTACAAAGGACAGATTGTCTCCTCAAGCAGCTCCCTGACCCCTGTATATCCAGAGTCACCTCATAAAGGAGAGATCAGACTGACATCTGGCAGGTATCCTTCTGGGACAAAGATAGCAGAAGAAGAAACTGGCAGCAACCCTTACTGTTCTGCAGCTGCTGCAGGTGATTTCCAGACAAGGAGGGCCTGGAGTGGACCTCAGCAGTCCTACAGCAGAAGGGCCAGACTGGTAGAAGGAAAACTAAGAAACAGAAAGAAATAACTTCATCATCAACAAATGGGACATCCCTCAAAGACCCAGTCTAAAAGACAACAACTACAAAGACGACAGGTGGATAAATCCACAAAGATGGGAAGAAACCAGTGCAAAAAAAGACGAAAACACCTGAAACCAGAATGCCTCTCCTCCTACAAAGGATCACAACAACTCACTAGCAAGGGAACAAGGCTGGATGGAGAATGAGTGTGATGAAATGACAGAATCAGGCTTCAGAAGGTGGGTAATAAGAAACCTCTGTGAGTTATAAGAACATGTTCTAACCCAATGCAAAGAAACTAAGAACCTTGAAAAAAGATTTGACGAAATGCTAACGAGAATAAACAACATAGAAAGGAAAATAACTGAATTAATGGAGCTGAAAAACACAACTCGAGAACTTCATGAAGCATACACAAGTTTCAACAGCCAAATTGACCAAGAAGAAGAAAGGATATCGGACGTTGAAGATCAACTCAATGAAATAAAATGAGAAGGCAAGATTAGAGAAAAAAGGGTAAAAGGAATGAACAAAATCTCCAAGAAATATGAGACTATGTGAAAAGACCTAATCTACATTTGATATGTGTACCTGACTGTGATGGAGAGAATGAATCCAAGCTGGAAAATACTCTTCAGGATATTATCCAGGAAAACTTCCCCAACCTAGCAAGGCAGGCCAATATTGAAGTCCAGGAAATACAGAGAACACCACAAAGATATTCCTCAAGAAGAGCAACCCCAAGGCACATAATCATCCGATTCAGCGGGGTTGAAATGAAGGAGAAAATGCTAAGGGCAGCCAGAGAGAAAGGTCAGGTAACCCACAAAGGGAAGCCCATCAGACTCACAGCGGATCTCTCAGCAGAAACCCTACAAGCCAGAAGAGAGTGGGGGCCAATATTCAACATCCTTAAAGAAAAGAACTTTCAACACAGAATTTCATATCCTGCCAAACTAAGCTTCATAAGTGAAGGAAAAATAAAAACCTTTGGGAACAAGGAAGTACTCAGAGATTTCATCAACACCAGGCCTCCTTTACAAGAGTTCCTGAAAGAGGCTCTACACATAGAAAGGAACAACCAGGACCAGCCACTCTAAAAACATACATACGAAATTGTAAAGAGGATCAACACAATGAAGAAACTGCATCAACTAATGGGCAAAACAGCCAGCTAGCATCAAAATGGCAGTATCAAACTCCCACATAACAATATTAACCGTAAATGTAACTGGGCTAAATGCCCCAATCAAAAGACACAGACTGGCAAATTGTATAAACAGCCAAAACCCATCAGTGTGCTGTATCCAGGAAACCCATCTCACAAGCAAGCATACACAAAGGCTCAAAATAAAGGGATGGAGGAAGATTTACCAAGCAAATGGAGAGCAAAAAAAAGCAGGAGTTGCAATTCTCATCTCTAATAAATTAGACTTTAAAGCAACAAAGATCAAAAGAGACAAAGAAGGATATTACATAATGGTAAAAGGATCAATGCAACAAGAAGAGCTAACGATCCTATATATACACGTACCCAATACAGGAGCACCCAGATACATAAGGTAAGTTCTTACTGACTTACAAAGAGACTTAGACTCTCACACAATAATAGTGGGAGACTGTAACACCCCATAGTCAATATTAGACAGATCAACCAGAGAGAAAATTAACAAGGATATCCAGGACTTGAACTCAGACTGGGACCAAGCAAACCTAATAGACATTTACAGAACTATCCACCCAAAATCCACAGAATATACATTCTCAGCCTCACATTGCACCTACTCTAAAACTGACCACATAATTGGAAGTAAATCACTCTTCAGCAAATGCAAAAGAACAGAAATCATAACAAACAGTCTCTCAGACCATAGTGCAATCAAGTTAGAACTCAGAATTCAGAAACTAACTCAGAACCACACAGCTTCATGGAAACTGAACAGCTGGCTCTTGAATGTTGACTGGGTAAACAATGAAATGAAGGTAGAAATAAAGATGTTCTTCGAAACCAACGAGAATGAAGACACAACATACCAGAATCTCTGGGACACATTTAAAGCAGTCTCTAGAGGAAGATATATAGCAATAAATGCCCAGATGAGAAGCAAGGAGAGATGTAAAATCGACACCCTATTGTCAAAATCGAAAGAGCTAGCAGAGCGAGACCAAAAAATCTCTCAAAACCTAGCAGAAGACAAGAAATAACTAAAATCAGAGCAGAACTGAAAGAGATATAGACAAAAAAAGCCCTCAAAAAATCAATAAATCCGGGAGGTGGTTTTTCAAAAAGATCAACAAAATAGACCACTAGCCAGATTAATAAAAGAGAATAATCAAATAGATACAATAAAAAACGATAAAGGGGATATCACCACAGATTCCACTGAAATACAAACCATCATCAGAGATTATTACAAACAACTCTGTACACATAAACTAGTAAACCTAGAAGAAATTGATAAATTCCTGGAAACTTGCATCCTCCCAAGCCTAAGCCAGGAAGAAGTTGAAACCCTGAATAGACCAATAACAAGGGCAGAAATTGAGGCTGTGATTAAGAGCCTACCACCGAAAAAAAGCCCAGGTGCAGATGGGTTCACAGCCGAAATCTACCAGACATACAAAGAGGAGCTGGTACTATTCCTTCTGAAACTATTCCAAACAATCCAAAGCGGGGATACTTCCCAAATCATTTTTTTTTTTTTGAGACGGAGTTTCGCTCTTGTTACCCAGGCTGGAGTGCAATGGTGCGATCTTGGCTCACCGCAACCTCTGCCTCCTGGGTTAAGGCAATTCTCCTGCCGCAGCCTCCTGAGTAGCTGGGATTACAGGCACACACCACCATGCCCAGCTGAATTTTTTTGCATTTTTAGTAGAGACGGGGTTTCACCATGTTGACCAGGATGGTCTCGATCTCTTGACCTTGTGATCCACCCGCCTTGGCCTCCCAAAGTGCTGGGATTACAGGCATGAGCCACCGCGCCCGGCCTTCCCAAATCATTTTATGAGACCAACATCATCCTGATACCAAAATCCGGCAGAGACTCAGCAACAAAAGAAAACTTCAGGCCAATATTCATGATGAACATAGATGCAAAAATCTTCAATAAAATACTGGCAAACTGAGTGCAACAGCACATCCAAAAGCTTATCCACCATAATCTAGTAGGAGTCATCCCAGGGATGCAAGGCTGGTTCAACATATGCAAGTCTATAAACATAATTCACCACATAGACAGAACCAAAGACAAAAACCACATGATTATCTCAATTGATGCAGAGAAGGCCTTTGACAAAACCCAAAAGCCCTTTATGCTAAAAACCCTCAATAAACTAGGTATTGACAGAATGTATCTCAAAATAATAAAAGCTATTTATGATAAACCAACAGCCAATATCATACTGAATGGGCAAAAACTGGAAGCATTCCCTTTGAAATCTGGCACTAAACAAGGATGCCCTCTCTCACCACTCCTATTCAATACAGTACTGGAAGTTCTAGCCAGAGCAACCAGGCAAGAAAAAGAAATAAAGGGTATTCAAATAGGAAAGGAGGAAGTCAAATTGTCTCTATTTGCAGATGACATGATTGTTTCTCTAGAAGACCCCATCGTCTCAGCCCAAAATCTCCTGAAACTGATAAACAACTTCAGCAAAATCTCAGGATATAAAATCAATTTGCAAAAATGACAAGCATTCCTATACACCAATAACAGACTTAAAGAGAGCCAAATCAAGAACGAACTGCCATTCACAATTGCTACAAAGAGAATAAAATACCTAGGAATACAACTAACAAGGAACGTAAAGGACCTCTTCAAGGAGAACTA
>NW_022439537.1:0-2439 GCF_009761245.1 Sapajus apella
AGATCAACCAGACAGAAAATTAACAAGGATATCCAGGACTTGAACTCAGACCTGGACCAAGCAAACCTAATAGACATTTACAGAACTCTCCACCCCAAATCCACAGAATATACATTCTTCTCAGCACCACATCACACCTACTCTAAAATTGACCACATAATTGGGAGTAAATCACTCCTCAGCAAATGCAAAAGAACAGAAATCATAACAAACAGTCTCTCAGACCACAGTGCAATCAAGTTAGAACTCAGAATTCAAAAACTAACCCAGAGCCGCACAGCTTCATGGTAACTGAACAACTTGCTCTTGAATGTTGACTGGATAAGCAATGAAATGAAGGCAGAAATAAAGATGTTCTTTGAAACCAACAACAATGAAGACACAACATACCAGAATCTCTGGGACACATTTAAAGCAGTCTCTAGAGGAAAATATATAGCAATAAGTGCCCACATGAGAAGCAAGGAGAGATCAAAAATTGACACCCTATCATCAAAGCTGAAAGAGCTAGAGAAGCAAGATTAAAAAAACTCAAAACCTAGCAGAAGACAAGAAATACCTAAGATCAGAGCAGAACTGAAAGAAATAGAGACACAAAAAACCCTTCAAAAAACCAATAAACACAGGAGCTGGTTTTTTGAAAAGATCAACAAAATAGACAGACCACTAGCCAGATTAATAAAAAAGAAAAGAGAGAATAACCAAATTGATGCAATAAAAAAAGATAAAGGGGATATCACCACAGATTCCACAGAAATTCAAACCATCATCAGAGATATTACAAACAACTCTATGCACATAAACTAGTAAACCTGGAAGAAATGGATAAATTCCTGGACACTTGCCTCCTCCCAAGCCTAAACCAGGAAGAAGCTGAAACCCTGAACAGACCCATAACAAGGTCTGAAGTTGAGGCAGCAATTAAGAGCTTACCACCCAAAAAAACCCCAGGTCCAGACGGGTTCACAGTCAAATTCTACCAGACATACAAAGAGGAGCTGATACCATTCCTTCTGAAGCTATTCCAAACATACAAAAAGAGGGAATTCTTCCCAAATCATTTTATGAGACCAACATCGTCCTGATACCAAAACCCAGCAAAGGCTCAACAAGAAAAGAAAACTTCAGGCCAATATCCATGATGAACATAGACGCAAAAATCTTCAATAAAATACTGGCAAGCCGATTGCAACAGCACATCAAAAAGCTTATCCACCATGGTCAAGCAGGCTTCATCCCAGGGATGCAAAGCTGGTTCAACATACGCAAGTCTATAAACGTAATTCACCACATAAACGGAACCAAACACAAAAACCACATGATTGTCTCGATGCAGAGAAGGCCTTCAACAAAATTCAACAGCACTTTATGCTAAAAACCCTCAATAAGCTAGGTGTTGACGGAACGTATCTCAAAATAATAAAAGCAATTTATGACAAACCAACAGCCAATATCATACTGAATGGGCAAAAACTGGAAGCATTCCCCTTGAAATCTGGCACTAGACAAGGATGCCCTCTCTCACCACTGCTATTCAATATAGTATTAGAAGTTCTAGCTGGAGCAATCAGGCAAGAAAAAGAAATAAAGGGTATTCAATTAGGAAAGGAGGAAGTCAAATTGTCTCTATTTGCAGACAACATGATTGTATATCTAGAAGACCCCATCATCTCAGCCCAAAATCTCCTGAAACTGATAAGCAACTTCAGCAAAGTCTCAGGATACAAAATCAATCTGCAAAAATCACATGCATTCCTATACACCAATAACAGACTTAAAGAGAGCCAAGTCAAGAACGAACTGCCATTCACAATTGCCACAAAGAGAATAAAATACCTAGGAATACAACTAACAAAGAACGTAAAGGACCTCTTCAAGGAGAACTACAAGCCACTGCTCAATGAAATAAGAGAGGACACAAACAGATGGAGAAACATTTCATGCTCATGGTTAGGAAGAATCAATATCATGAAAATGGCCATACTGCCCAAGGAAAATTTACAGATTCAATGCTATCCCCATCAAGCTACCAATGACCTTCTTCGCAGAACTGGAAAAAACCACCTTAAACTTCATATGGAACCAAAAGAGAGCCCGCATAGCCAAGTCAATTCTAAGCAAAAAGAACAAAGCAGGAAGCATCACACTATCTGACTTCAAACTATACTACAAGGCTACAGTAATCAAAACAGCATGGTACTGGTACCAAAACAGAGATATAGACAAATGGAACAGAACAGAGGACTCGAAGGCAACACAACATATCTACAACCATCTGATCTTTGACAAACCAGACAAAAACAAGCAATGGGGAAAGGATTCCCTGTTTAATAAATGGTGTTGGGAAAACTGGCTAGCCATGTGCAGAAAGCAGAAACTGGACCCCTTCCTGACACCTTACACTAAAATTAACTCCAGATGGATTAAAGACTTAAACAT
>NW_022439537.1:2449-9200 GCF_009761245.1 Sapajus apella
ACACACTGGGGTCAGTTGGGGGGAAATAGGGGAGGGACGGTGGGGGGTGGGAAGCTGGGGAGAGATAGCAAGGGGAGAAATGCCAGATGTAGGTGATGGGGAGGAAGGCAGCAAATCACACTGCCACGTGTGTTCCTATGCAACAATTTTGCATGTTCTTCACATGTACCCCAAAACCTAAAATGCAATAAAATAAATAAATGGGGAAAAAAAAAAAAGCTGACTTTGCACTCCTGGTTAATAAACATAATAATTTATCAGGAATCCCATTTGCTTCTGGGAGGGTGATTTCTTGCGCTGTGGGTGCATCAAAGTGATGGACAGTAAACAAGGTCACTGAGGAAGCAGGTGACAAGGTGATCCATGTCCACTGGGAAGAGAACTCCTGCCATCTCTCCCTGATATACACTTACTGTGTGTCAGACCCAGCCTTTCCAAGATGCCTCACTGTCGTGGGGGTGCTGGCTGCCTTTAGTTAAGATTCTGCAACCCCTCAGCCTCGGCAAGGAGAGGGAGGTATGAAGAGCTTTCCAACATTCTCAATCTCCATTCTGTGCTTCAGTTTTTTCTTTAAGATGCATGTTTCTAAATTCATTTCTGTTATAATGTGCCTCTATTTTTCATTCCTCTTTGTATTCACAGGTATTCTTTTTTGCTTCATCTGCTTTCACTCTTGTCTTCCATTTCTATCTTATTTAGTATCTCTTATGGATCTATTGGTGGATGAAGTGTATCCATTGAAGCGCTTGCATATTTTCTCCTTTAATCTACTGTTGTGGCTAATCATACAGATGACGTTTATAATGCTCAACTTACCTTACATTTTAAAATAATCCCTGACTCATTGTTTAAATATTTTTATATAGGATGCAGTTTACTTTCTCACTCATTTTCTTTGGACTGCTTTTTACTTGGTTTATGAAATAGTCTTGACAACTTACTTTTCACACAATCTTTATTATGCTTTGCCATCAAGTTTGTGCTATCCTTGCGATGTGACTAACAGAACATTCTTTTCTCTATCCATAGAAGTAATTTGCACATATATTTTCTATCTGGTATATTTGGCATACTTCACCCCTGAAGCATTCTCTGATATTCCTTATTGGTATAATTTTTGCCACTATCCAGCGTCCCCTGGGAAGCCTGCACCTTTATGACTTTCTTCAGCTGTATATCCTTTATGGTAAGGTAAGTCTTCTAGGAACTTCCTAATATCTCCCAAATTTCCAAATTTATGGGCACGGTTTATTTTTGTAAAAATGTTCATAGGTTTTTTAGAGGTTTGTTGATTTCATACTTCTTAGGAAGAAGCTGATTTTTGACATTTTTTCCCTTTAGGTAGTTTGAGGTTATTCTGCCTTTACCTCTGTCAATCCCCTCTCTTGTTTTAGCATTCTCGTTGGCATCCCTTTTCAAATGTCATTGTTATCTTCAAAGGTTCTTATCTAGTCTTCACTTGATTTCCATAATGCACATTCCATCCTGCATTTTCCTCCTAGGGATTTTTTATTCACTTTGTGGTTCCTAGGAATTGCTACAGTATTGAAAATATTGAGAAATTGGACTTCTGTTATTTTTCTTTTATTTGTATTTTAATATAACTGTGTTTAGATGATTGTTCTGTTACATTAAGCTTTTGAAATTTTTTGACACTTGCTTTAGTGTTTGTTGTTTACGCCTACATGTGGTCCACATGTTCCTGAGAAGGAAAGGTGGGTGTTTCACAGTCCTCTAGTGTTGTTGACTTTTATAGCAGTAGGTAAAGACGATGAAATAATGTGATCACATTTTTAATATCACAACTCACATTTCTTTTTCTCTACTGGTTCTGTTAATTTCTAAGAGACTTTGGTTAAAATCTTCCCCATCAGTGGCTGATTTTCTCATTTCTTCTTATAATTGGCTGTTCTCACTTACACATTTTGATGCTATGTGCATTTATATACACAAAACCTTTTATTGCTATTGAAATGGCCTTGTTCATATCCAGTAATTCTGTTGTCTTACGTTTGCTTTATGTAATTGGACATGCACTAGATTTCTGTTCATTAGATTTTATAGAGTTTCATCTTCTTTATATTATATGGAACCATCCTGTGTCTTTTTTTAAAATGTGAATAAAGACATGCACTTGCCTTGTCATCTGCTTTTTCAGATAGACATGTGGACGCTCCAGCTTCCTTTTGATAAACATTTTCAGAGCATATCTTCTTACATCCTATTACTTTTGACCTATGTGTTTTCTTTTTTTTTCATTGTATTTTAGGTTTTGGGGTACATGTGAAGAACATGCAAGATTGTTGCACAGGTACACACATGGCAGCGTGATTTGCTGCCTTCCTCCCCATCATCTATATCTGGCATTTCTCCCCATGCTATCTCTCCCCAACTCCCCACCCCCTACTGTCCCTCCCCTATTTCCCCCCGACAGACCCCAGTGTGTGATGCCTCCCTCCCTGTGTCCACGTGTTCTCATTGTTCAACACCCGCCTATGAGTGAGAACATGCAATGTTTGATTTTCTGTTCTTGTGTCAGTTTGCTGAGGATGATGGTTTCCAGGTTCATCCACGTCCCTGCAAAGGACATGAACTCATCATTTTTGATGGCGTTTTCTGTACTTACAATAGGAATCTGTAAGACAGTGCATACCTGTGTTAAGATCTCTTTCAGTCCATTATTTGCTGCCATTGCTTAGTGTGTTTAGTCTATTTTCTTTATAAATGTTTTTCTCAGCTTTATTGAGGTGTTAATGATACATGGAACATTATATTTTAAGTGGAAAACATATGACTTGATAAACTGATATATCATAAAATGATTACCATGATCATTCTAATTAACAGATGCATGATCTCACATAGTTACCTGTGGGGTAGCGGGGATGCAAGAGCACTGAAGACCTCCTTTGTTAGCAAATTTAAAATATACAGCACAGTATTACTAACTAAGGTGACAATAAATTACCTGAGATATCCAGAACTAATTCATCTTACAACTGAAGATTTGCATGCTTTGACTAACATCTCCACATTTTTCCCATACCTCAGCTCTGGGCAACCGCCTTTCTACTCTGTTACTCTGAGGTAGACATTTCTAGATTCCACAAATAAGTGAGATCAGAGATGATTTGCCTTTCCCTGCCTGACTGTTTTGACTTAATATAATGTGCCCCACCTTCATCCGTGTTGTCACAAATGGCAGCATTTTTTGGTGTCCTAAGAATATATAATAACATATATGTGTGTGTGTTTAATATATATATTATATTGTGTGTTCATGATATATGGTGTGTGTAATAGAATACACATGTAAAATATAAAAGATGTATGATATATGTATATTATAGATGTATATAATTATATATTATATAATTATACATATATTACACACATATGTGACATTATATATTCTTTGTGTATATATTGTATATATTGAACAAACATGTAGACAGTTCTTACTGAACTATACAAAAAGTGAGCTTGTAGACGAACTGTCACAACACCTATTAAACATGAATTGCATTTCAAAAACAATTGTATGGTAAACAATTGTCAATTATAATCAAGTATCAAAATTGCAAACAATTCAAATTAATAGAACCTAAATTAAAATCTTGCTAAAAGACATAAAATGAGTAGGTGGAAGAATAAGGGTCTCATAGTTTAGGTATTCAATACGTGCTTTGGATTTTCGTCCTCTCATTAGATGAAGAGCATATCATTGCTGTGGTTGAGTTGGATGGCAGAGAAGAGAATGGTGTTCAGTGGAAAGGAGATAACCACAGAGAGAAGACAACTTGGTAAATTCAGGATACTCTTACAGACTTTGTCAGTATAAAGAAAGAAATGTGCAGATATTGCTAGATTTGTAGTTAGAAAAGAAGGATAGTTTGAGATGATGGAAACATCTAGATGACTGGGAGAATGAGTTGCTGAGAGGATGATGCAGTATACAACTCTATACTCCAATAAGCATAGAAGCAGTGATAACCTTATGGATTTCAATGTCAACTTTAATGAATGTCATGTCATTCCCATTCTACTTGTATATTTTGAACCCACTGATTTTGTCTCTACAACAAGCATCCAAGAACATTCAGACAAAAATGTGGATTTTACACATTGTATTTAGTAAGATACATATAATATTTATCAGATGGAGTGAGTGCCACCTGAGTCCAAATATTTTGTATTGTGTGATTGTCATACGTTTGTGGGATACTTAGCAGCATCCCTGGCCTCTACCCACTGCATATTAGTTTTTCTTCAGCAAATCAACAAAACTTCACATCTGTGAACACTACCAGTGGATCCCTGTAGAAGGCTGGGGAGAGGCAGAAAGGCTTTACTTGGAAAACTGTGTTTTGGATGAGTGTTTAAAATGATCGTTGTCAGATGCCCTCTCTCACCACTCTTATTCAATATGTTATTGGAAGTTCTAGCCAGAGCAATTAGGCAACAAAAAGAAATAAAGGGCATTCAATTAGGAAAAGGAGAAGTCAAATTGTCCCTATTTACAGATGACATGATCGTATATTTAGAAGACTCCATCGTCTCAGCCCAAAACCTCCTTAAGTTGATAAGCAACTTCAGCAAAGTCTCAGGATACAAAATCAATGTGCAGAAATCACAAGCATTCCTATACACCAATAACAGACAAACAGAGAGCCAAATCATGAGCGAACTCCCATCTACAATTGCTACAAAAAGAATAAAATACCTAGGAATGCAACTAACAAAGGAGGTAAAAGATCTCTTCAAGGAGAACTACAAACCACCGATCAAGGAAATAAGAGAGGACACAAACAGATGGAAAAACATCCCACACTCAAAGTTAAGAAGAATTAATATTCTTCTTAAATGGTCATACTGCCCAAAGTAATTTATAGATTCAACACTATCCCCATCAAGCTACCAGTGACCTTCTTCACAAAACTGAGAAAAATCACTTTAAACTTCATATGGAAGCAAAAGAGAGCCTGCATAGCCAAGACAATCCTAAGCAAAAAGAACAAAGCTGGAGGCATCACGCTACCTGACTTCAAACTATACTACAAGGCTACAGTAATCAAAACAGCATGGTACTGGTACCAAAACAGAGATAGAGACTAATGGAACAAGACAGAGGCCTCAGAAGCAACACCACACATCTACAACCATCTGATCTTTGATATACTGGATAAAAACAAGTAATGGGGAAAGGATTCCCTGTTTAATAAATGATGTTGGGAAAACTGGCTAGCCATATGCAGGAAGCTAAAACTAGACCCCTTCCTTACACCTTATACAAAAATTAACTCCAGATGGATTAAAGATTTAAACATAAAAACTAACACCATAAAAACCCTAGAAGAAAACCTAGGCAAAACCATTCAGGACATAGGCACAGGCAAGGACTTCATGACTAAAACACCAAAAGCAATGGCAACAAAAGCCAAAGTAGACAAACGGGACCTAATTAAACTTAAGAGGTTCTGCAGAGCAAAAGAAACAATCAGTAGAGTAAACCAGCAACCGACAGAATGGGAAAAAATTTTCACAATCTACCCATCAGACAAAGGACTAATATCCAGAATCTACAAAGAACTAAAGCAGATTTACAGGAAAAAACAAACAAACCCATTCAAAAGTGGGTGAAGGATATGAACAGACACTTTTCAAAAGAAGACAAATATGCGGCCAATAAACATAGGAAAAAATGCTCGCCATCACTGGTCATTAGAGAAACGCAAATCAAAACCACATTGAGATACCATCTCACACCAATTAGAATGGCGATCATTAAAAAATCTGGAGACAACAGATGCTGGAGAGGATGCGGAGAAAAAGGAACACTTTTACACTGTTGGTGGGAGTGTAAATTAGTTCAACCATCGTGGAAGACAGTGTGGCAATTCCTCAAGGATCTAGAAATAGAAATACCATTTGACCCAGCAATGCCATTTCTGGATATATACCCAAAGGATTATAAATCATTCTATCATAAAGACACATAAACATGTATGTTCATTGTGGCACTGTTTACAACAGCAAAGACTTGGAACCAACCCAAATGCCCATCGATGATAGACTGGAAAAAAAAAATGTGCACATCTACACTGTAAAATACTATGCAGCCATAAGAAACAATGAGTTTGTGTCCTTTGTAGAGACACAATCTCTACAAGGAGAACTACAAACCACTGATGGATGAACCTAGAAACCATCATTCTTGGCAAACTGACACAGAACAGAAAACCAAACACCACATGTTTTCACTCATAGGCGCATGAGGAACAATGAGAACACGAGCACAGGGAAGGGAACAACACTCACAGGGCTAGGTGGGAGGAGGGAGGAGAGGGGAGGGGAGACAGCGGGGGAGGCCGGGAGGATGGGGAGGGATAACACCAGGAGAAACGCCTGACATAGGCAATGGTGGGGTTGGGAGACGGAGACAGCAAAACACGATGGCATGTATGTACCTATGCAACAATCCTGCGGGATGCAGGATGTGCACATGTACCCCAGAGCCCAAATACAATTTTAAAAAAATGATCCTTGTCTTGGAAGGACTGTGTATCCCACCAAAACTATGAAAAAGAAGTTTATATATGCATGCTACTCTATGTGTTAGAGTCATAGTGTTCTTTAAAGAGGTTAGAATATTCAAATCTATTTTTGATATAAAATACAGTCTGATACTCTGAAGAAAAAATGCCTTAAAATTCTAATTTATCTTGCATATATGCCAGCGTGTCCTTCTGGG
>NW_022439538.1:0-7552 GCF_009761245.1 Sapajus apella
GGACACAGGGAGGGGAATATCACACACCAGGGCCTGCAGGGAGTAGGGGAGAGCTAACGGAGGAATAGCAAGGGGTGGGAGGTTAGGGGAGGGATAGCATTAGGAGAAATATCTAATGTAAGTGATGGGGTGATGGGTGCAGCCAATCACCATCACGTGTATACCTATGTAACAAACCTGCACGTTCTGCACATGTACCCCAGAACCTAAAGTATAATAATAATAATAGAAAAAAAATCCCATCAGGTCCGTTTAGCCAGAATCCCCCAGGTGTTTCCTCTGAAGAGGTTTCCCATCCACTGAGCCCACCCTGCTCTCTGGCCATCAATTCCCACTTGCCATTGCTGAATTCAGAGTGAGCCCAATCTCTCTCCCCAGCTGCTGTGGCCCCGGTCAGATGCTGCCCCCCACCTTAAATGAAGTCTTACTGTCTTTCACACGCTGTCAATAAAGTTTTAGCAGATCCACCACCTCCTAGCTGTGTGACCTTAGGCAAGTTATCTGACATGTCTGGGCCTCAGGATCCTCATCTTAAAAAATGAGATGAATTCCAATCCATTGGATTACTGGGAGACTCAATCAAAGGACTTCAACAAGGCATCAGGCCCAGAGCCTGGCACCCACACAGCCTCTATAGATGGCAGCTCCTTTCTCAGGCCATCTCATAGGCTGCCTCCTGGCCTCACAGGCTCTGGTCATCAACAGCTGGATTCTCAAACATCTAGAATGTACAGACCACCCACGGGCCTATATTCCTCCAGACCTTCCAGGGCTGATTCGAGTTCATTTTATTATTCATCAGGCTATGTATAAACTCTGTAATTATTGCTCCTTTCAATTATAAAATCAAGATGTGTTTACTAATTAAGGCTAAACAAAACTACAAAACCAATAAAACTCCAATGAATAACATTAATTTAAAGCAGCGGATGATGTTTTACAGACACCAAATGGGTGTCTAAGGTGAGGAAGGAGCAGCCACCAGGACCCAGGTTCTCTGGAGCTCAGCATCTGTCCCAGATGCCAAGCAGTGACTTGGCTCCCCTCTGCTTACCACCTAGGCCCTGTGACGCCCGTCAGCACATTTCCCCATTCGCCTAAGAATACAAAAATTAGACTGGTTGCAGTGGACCATGCCTGTAATCCCAGCACTTTGGGAGGCTGAGGTGGGCAGATCACCAGGTCAGGAGTTTGAGACCAGCCTGGCCAACATAGTGAAACCCCATCTCTACTAAAAGTACAAAAACTTGGCCAGGCACGGTGGCTCACACCTGTAATTCCAGCACTTAGGGAGGCTGAGGCAGTGGATCACAGGGTCAGGAATTCAAGACCAGCCTGGCCAAGATAGTGAAACCCTGTCTCTACTAAAAATACAAAAATTACCTGGGCACCATGGCAAGCGTCTGTAATCCCAGCTACTCAGGAGGCTGAGAGAGGAGAATCACTTTAACCCCAGCAGATGGAAGTTGCAGTGAGCCAGGATCATGTGCCACTGCATTCCAGCCTGGACGACAGAGTTATATATATATACATATGGGTTTTTTTGTTTGTCTCAAACAAACAAAAAAAATATGTATACATATATAAAAAATTAGCCAGGCATGGTGGTGAGCACCCATAATACTCAGAAGGCCGAGGCAGGAATATCAGTTGAACCCAGGAGGCGGAGGTTGCAGTGAGCTGAGATGGCACCACTACACTCCAGCCCGGAGGACAGTGCAAGACTCCATCTCAAAAAAATAAATAAATAAATAAAAGAAAAGAAAGAAAGAAAAGAAAAAATTAGCCGGGAATGGTGGCACACACCTGTAATCCCAGCTACTCGGGAGCCTGAGGCAGGAGAATCACTGGAACCTGTGAGGCAGAGGCTGTAATGAGGCAAGATCATGCCCCTGCACTCCAGCCTGGGAGACAGGAGTAAAACATGTCTCAAAAAATAATACATAAATAAAATGAAAACATAAAAATTTCTAAATCCTTCCAGAGACCGCTAAGAACCCTTCTCCCCACTATGTATCTGTGGTTCCAAATTTGAGAAGCACTAAACCAGTACAGGTGGGTGCAGATTCTTTTACCTGATTAGTATTTGCATCCACCATCAGAGCAGGGCTCAGAGAGAAGGTGAAGGAGATGACAAGCACCCCAGGACTGGGGACACAGCGACACGGGATGGGTTCCAGAGGAGGAGGTGAGGGGGCCCTGTGGTGCAGGGCAGCAGGAGCCTAGCATTCTGTGGAAAGAGGTGGCCCTAGGTGAAGCCAGGGGACCATCACTGCCAGCCTGTCCTGGTCCAGGGAAGGCCAGAGCACCATTAGCAGGCCTGCGTTAAGGGTGCAGATAGCCTCGAGGGCCACAGGAATGAGGGTTCACCCTACTCGGCACTAGTGTGCGCCATGCTCTGTTCTCTCATAAGGAAATTGGGGCTGTTCCCTGGGGTTTCAAGTGCAGACACTGAGGCTCTGTAAGGTTAACCACCTGGGCTGGGTCACAGCAGCCAGGGACGCTACCTGATTTGAAGGTGAGCTATCTCTAGAGCCCATGCTCAGCCTGTCTGCAGAGAGGGCCGTGGGTCTCCATGCTGGGCCTCGAGTCCCTCTTGCGTGATCTGCTTGGCCCCCAACTCGCTGCTGCCACCCAGATCTTGCCAGCTCCTCCCCTCTCCCCAGTACGGAGAGCCTGGGCCTGATCCGAGGCAGCTGGGGCCATGACCCCTGAGTCTTCTAGATGCTCAAATACTGATATAACACCAGGATGGTAACAAATGCCCCAAGGTACTGCTTGCCCCAATGCCCTGAAGCCCCATCACAGCTGCAGCTCAGCTCCCCGAAGATACTCCGGCTCTTCCCACAGTCCAGCTGATAGAGTTCATGTCAGGCCCAGCAGGGAGTCTTAGGAAGCCACTCTAACCTGGGGCCTGGCTCCTGTCTGCTTTCAATATCCCCCCGGTCTAGGAGGCCTGGGGAGCAGGGACCTGAAGTCTAGCTGAACTCCCAGCCTGCTCAGCCCCCAGGGAAGGTGGCACCCCCTTTGGACCCCACAAGAGAGGGCACCAAGCACAGCAGCTGCCTCCAGGCCATGTTCAGCTAGGGACCAGGGCACCCAGGGACAATGAGGGATGAGCCTAGAGGACACGGTACTGCCTTCACCCTCAAACACATTCCCAGGCCCTGTACCTGTGGAGGCAGGAGGCCGAGCTAGAGAGGAGCAGGATCCAGTCCTCCCGAGGGAGTCTCAGTTAGGTGGGGCCCCCAGAATGCACCATGGGGGAGAGCTCTGACAGTGTCTGCAGGCACAGGGAAGACTCCAGCAGGAATGGAAGCAGAACAGCAGAGCCAGAGATGGCCAGATTGGATTCTTGAAGGCAACCAGGTGCTTTGCAGGAAGGTGGAAGTGATGGAGGAGGGAGAAAGGGGCCGCAGCTGGGAGGCAGAGCTGACCTCCTCCACCTGAGGCCGAGAGAGCAGCTGGGGCGGGCTGCAGTCAGGGAAATGAAGGAGGTTGGAGTGGCCTGCAGGGGCAGGTCACAGAGGTCCCAGACCCAAACCGGGGCACTGGGACATTAAGGTGGTCACCAAGAGCAACCAGGTGATGATGTGGGCCTTGTGGTTCAGAATGGTCCCTACACAAGTCCCCTCGCAAGTGGGAGGGAGGACAGGCTGCACTGAGGAGCAGTAGCACAAACCTGTGTGTCCCTGCACAAAAGCTGGAGGTAGGTTTGAAGGAGCCTGGGCCAGAGCCAGCAGCAACATCCCCTCTCAGGGAGGGTGGTGGGGCTGCCTCTTCCTGCAGTGTCTGCCTCTCTCCTCCTGCCCCGTTCTTGCAGAGATCACGTGTGACTTCACATCTCCTGGGGTGTGGAGGGCTCTGCTGTGGGCTCCAAAAGGAAGGGCCACTGGGGCCAGGGATTGGCCCGGAACCATCCCTGGGTTGAGTTTAGGTGTTGGGTGCTGGGCAGGCTGATTTTTATGGAAACCTGCTGCCCTCTTCAGGATGGTTCTAGAATCACACCTGCTCAGGGGCCCTTGGTCTCGGCTTCAGAGTGTGGGAGCTGATTCCAAAACACAGTGTGGGCCCCAGTGCCACCCTCACATCACGACAGTGCCCAGCCTACCCAGCGTGCATCTTGGGGACCTCACTTGCCCCTTCCAGGCCTGGTGAGGAGCTGTTAGTATCTGTTCGTAGTTGAGGCTTGGAGAGGGAGAGAAGGCGCCCAAGAGCACCAGCTGGGAAGGGACGGAGCCAAGGTTCAAATCCAAGTCTGTGCAGCCATGCCTGGCACCCTCCTGCTGGTTCACGTGCCTTCCTGACCATGCATCCTCATTGCCAGGGCTCAGCCGTCTGAATAGGGGCTGCAGTTTGCCCAGATCTGGGATTTTCACTACCCCATCCCTCTCCGTCACTCTTTTCTCCCTGACACTCATGCGACATTTGTCCTCTGTTTGCTTCTCTAGGGCCTGCCCCCCTCATTCCAGCTAGAGTATCAACTCCAAGGGGACAGGGGTCTTATCCTCCTGGTTGACTGTGTGGGTCCAATTCTGGAGCAGAGCTAGCCCAAAGGAGGGCCGTGAGACCTGGGTCAAGGAATATGTTCTCTCCCATAACTGTCTGCTTCCAGCAATGTCTCCCCCATGAGACTGTGAGCTCCTCCAGATGGTTCCGGTACCTGCTGGGCCTTCCTTCTGGGGCTTAGTCTCCCCACAGAGCAAGCTGTGGCTTTCCATAAGTAGCTCTCTTGTCACACAGGCTCTGGAGTACTGAGCCCAATGCTGAGGTACTGAGTACTGGAGGTACTGGGCCCAAAGCTGAGCCAGGCCTGCCCTCCAGGCTGGGCAATTCTGTCCTTGGCCTCCCTCAGCCTGTCCAGCTGCCCTCTGACTCAGCCTTCTCCACCCACTCCCCAGCCAAGGACTGAGTGCTGTGTCTTCCAGCTAGCCCTTACAGTTACAAACCTTCTCCTTTTCCACTGTGCACACTCTTACTTAAAAACCACAGGAACCCAAGAAGCTGCCTCCTTCATTTGCAAGTGAAGATGCAAGGTAATCACCCAACTGAACACTGGGAGGGACCACGTGGGGGCAGTGCAGTGACTCCAGAGGCCCCTTTGCAGCTCCCCAGGCCCCGAGGCCACCACGTTACCTGTGGTTAACAGGGCTGGGTTTTAGCAACAATTCCTTCTTAGGTCACTAAGGAAATTAAGAGGTCACATGTGATGCTCTGTAAGTGGATATTGTTCTGCCCATCTCCAAAGTAAGAAGACTTTAGGCCACAGACTTGCCCATGTTCCCACACAAAGCCAGAGACCAGGAGGCTCAGGGCAAAACCAGGGGTCCTGACCACATTGTCATCCACCACATCATATGGCCGCAGAACTGACCAGGACATCCCCAAGATGGCGAACCTGGGGGAGGGGCCTACCAGCAGCAGCGGGGGAGCTTCTCAATTAGTTTCCAGGTTTTGGCAGCATGGAACTTTCATTCAGTCCAGCTGCACCTCCTCCTCCTCATCACCCCCTCACTGATCAGAACAAAGTCGAGGTAGGCTGGGAGACCAAATGGGTCCCTTAAGAGATTACGGAAAGGACCAGTGCAGGGGCTTGAGTTAAGGCGAAGCCTTACGTCAGAGCACGTTCTGCTCCTTTAAAAGCCACAGGTTGGAATCTGGAGCTGACTCTGGTCTGGCAAACTGCAGGGACTTGGGTTTCAGTAAGTGACCTTTCTGTTGGCACTAGTTGAGGAGGGCTTGCCGTGATGTCAGTCCTGTGAGGCCCCACGAGGGAGGAGGGAGGATCTGGGCGGCTGCTTCCGGTAAAAGGCAGGCATTTTGGCAGCTAGCACTTTCGAAGGCTTGTTGCTACTGTAAGTCATAAGAAGCTGATTATTGCAGTACTTGTTCTCAAACTTTCCCCCAATTGTTCCAGCTGAGTCATGAGTTACAACATGATTGTGAGTTGTTTCTTTATGGGCACAAAGAGCCCTCAGCTTTTCTTCATCTTTCTCAATAACTACATGAACTAGAAACCCCAGCTTCTGGCTCCAGCGTAGGCCAGGACTGGCAAGGACTGCCGCGGACAGCTGCGGACCACCGCGTCCAAGTCCCCTGGGCTGACAGCAGAGTCACAGGAGTTGCCCTCAGCTCTGAGTAGACACATGGGCTTATGTGGTATCAAGAATTAAGAGCTTCACAGGGATTTAGTTTGGTCTCAGAGTCACCAAACATGAGTGAAAACTGTGGATCTGGGAAACTCCAAGCCCTCTTCAGACAGAGCTCTCCACCTGCAGGCTGTGCCGCCCTTCCTCTGACTGGGTTGTGCCAGAGCTGGGCCTGCCCCGAGCCAGGATGCTAGAGCTAACATTTGTGTCAGTTTTTCCATTATAAAATGCCACCACCCAATAACCCATCAAAATCCTCTCAAAATCCTGTTAGAAAAAATATGCAAAGTCTACTTGAACTCTGTAATAAAAAATATACAATCTCTCAAAATACTCTGTTATAAAAAACATACAACCTCTATTTGAGCTCTGTTATAAAAATTATGCAAACTCTCAAAATGCTCTGTTATAAAAAATGGACACACTCAAATTGAACCTGTTATAAAAGATATACAATCTCTGAAAACACTCTGTTATAAAAAATGTACACCCTCTATTTGAACTATTATAAAAAATATTCACACTATATTTTAACTCTGTTATAAAAAATGTACAAATTATCAAAATACTGTGTTAAAAATATACAAACTCAATTCGAACTCTGTTATAAAAAATATACATACTATATTTTAACTGTTATAAAAATATACAAACTATCAAAATACTGTTATAAAATATACAAACTCTACTTCTACTCTGTTATATAAAATATACAAACTCTATTTGAACTCTGTTATAAAAAATATAAAACACTATATGAACAGTTTTATAAAATATATACCAACTCTATTTGAACTCTGTTATAAAAAATATACAAACTTTATTTGAACTCTGTTATAAAAAATATAAACACTCTATTTGAACTCTGTTATAAAAAAAATATACAACTCCCAAATATTCTGTTATAAAAAATATGCCAACTCTATTTCTAGTCTGTAATAAAAAATATACACACATTATTTGAACTCTGTTATAAAAAATATACAACTCCCAAAATACTCTGTTATAAAAATATACCAACTCTATTTCTACTCTGTTATAAAAAATCTACACACACTATTTGAACTCTGTTATAAAAAATATACAAACTGTATTTGAACACTGTTATAAAAAATATACACACTCTATTTGAACTCTTTTATAAATAATATACAAACTGTATTTGAACTCTGTTATAAAAAATGTACAAATGCTCAACATACTCTTATAAAAAATATACACACTCTACTTGAACTCTGTTATAAAAAATATAAAAACTCTCAAAATATTCTGTTATAAAAAATATACATTCTCTATTTGAACTGTTATAAAAAATATGCAAACTATCAAAATAATCTTATAAAAAAATATACACCTTCTATTTGAACTCTGTTATAAAAAATATACAAACTATGTTTTAACTC
>NW_022439538.1:7562-9195 GCF_009761245.1 Sapajus apella
GCAATCTCTATACTCTGCTATAAAACTATATGCAGTATATTTTAACTGTTATAAAAAATATACTCTACTTTAACTCTGTTATAAAAAATATATAATCTCTCAAAATACCCTCTTATGAAAAATGTAAACACTCTATTTGAACTCTCTTATAAAAAATATACAAACTATCAAAATACTCTGTTATGAAAAATATGCACTACTTGAACTCTGTTATAAAAAATATAAAATCTCTCAAAAAACTATGTTATAAAAAATATACACACTCTATTGCAACTCTGTTATACACTCTATGTGAACTATTTTTAAAAATATATACAAACTCTATTTTAACTCTGTTATAAAAAATATACACACTATATTTCTACTGTGATATAAAAAATACACACATTCTATTTGGACTTTGTTATAAAAAATATATGAACTCTCAAAATACTCTGTTATAAACAATATACACTCTAATGAAATCTGTTATAAAAAATATACAAACTATCAAAAAACTCTGTTATAAAAATATACACACCCTATTTGAACTCTGTTATAAAAAATATACAACAATATTTTAACTTTTTAATAAAAAATATACAAAATCTCAAAATACTGTTATAAAAATATACACACTCTATTTGAACTCTGTTATAAAAAATATACAAACTATCAAAATCTCTGTTATAAACAATATATACCCTCTATTTCACTCTTTTATAAAAAATATACAAACTCTATTTGAACTGTTATAAAAAAACACAATCATTATTTGAACTCTGTTATAAATAATTTTCACACCATAATTTAACTCTGATATAAAAATATAGAAACTATGAAAATAGCCTATTATAAAAAGTATACACACTCTATTTAAACTCTGTTATGAAAAATATGCAAACTCTCATTTTACTCTGCTATAAAATATATACACACTGTATTTTAACTCTGTTATAAAAATATATAGGCTATTCAAATACTCTCTTTCAAAAAATATACACACTCTATTTGAACTCTTACAAAAAAGTACAAACTCTATTTCAACTGTGTTATAAAAAATATACACACTGTTTGAACTTTATGAAAAATATACAACTGTAAAATACTCTGTTATAAAAAATATACCACCTCTTTCTACTCTGTTATAAAAAATATACACACTTTATTGAACTGTATTATAAAAAATATACAAACTGTATTTGAACTCTGTTATAGAAAATATACACACGCTATTTGAACTCTTTTATAAAAAATATACAAACTCTATTTGCACTGTGTTATAAAAAATATACAATCTCTATTTGAACTCTGTTATAAAAATTTTCACACTGTATTTTAACTCTGATATGAAAAAATATACAAACTATCAAAATACTCTTTTATAAAAAATATACACCCTCTATTTGAACGCTCATAAAAATATACAAACTCTCAAAATACTCTGTTATAAAAAATACACAAACTCTATTTGAACTCTGTTGTAATAAATATACACACTGTATTTTATCTCTGTTGTAAAAAATATACAAACTCTCAAAATACTCTGTTTTAATAAATATACACACTGTACTTGAACTCTGTTATTAAAAAATATACACATTCTGTATCAACTCTTTTATAAAATATATACCAACTCAATTTGAACTGTTAT
>NW_022439539.1:0-9193 GCF_009761245.1 Sapajus apella
TAGTAGATACGGGGTTTCACCATGTTGACCAGGATGGTCTCGATCTCTTGACCTCGTGATCCACCCGCCTCGGCCTCCCAAAGTGCTGGGATTACAGGCTTGAGCCACCGCGCCCGGCCTTCATTTTATTTTTTTGAGAGAGGGGCTTACTTTGTCACCCAGGCTGGAGTGTAGTGGCATAATCATGGCTCACTGCATTCTCGACCTCCAAGGCTCAAGCAATCCTCCCACCTTTGTTTTCTGAGTGACTAGTACTACAAGTGTGTACCACCATGCTAAGCCAATTTTTTTTTATCTTTTGTAGAGACAGAGTCCCACTATTTTGCCCAGGCTGGCCTCAAAAATTTCCAAAAAGGGACTGTGGACCTATTTTTGAAGAAAGGAATTTGTTTATAGTTTTTCTTAGTTTAATGGGAAGAAAAAGTAAATACTGTAATATCTATTAGTTATGTGATCTTGCACAAGCTATTTTAACATCTGTGCCTCAGATTCCCATTTGTAAAATGAAGACATAAATAATAACATTTCTTTTTTTTTTTTTTTTTTTTTTTTTTTTTGCCAAGGCGGGCGGATCACTTGAGGTCAGGAGTTCAAGACCAGCCTGACCAACATGGTGAATCTCAGTCTTTTAAAAACAAATAAGGCCGGGCGCAGTGGCTCAAGCCTGTAATCCCAGCACTTTGGGAGGCCGAGGAGGGTGGATCACGAGGTCAAGAGATCGAGACCATCCTGGTCAACATGGTGAAACCCCGTCTCTACTAAAAACACAAAAAATTAGCTGGGCATGTTGGTGTTTGCCTGTAATCCCAGCTACTCAGGAGGCTGAGGCAGGAGAATTGCCTGAACCCAGGAGGCAGAGGTTGCGGTGAGCCGAGATCGCGCCATTGCACTCCAGCCTGGGTCACAAGAGCGAAACTCCGTCTCAAAAAAAATAAAATAAAATAAAAATAAAAATAAAAACAAATAAATAAATACATAAGAAAATACCATATAAACTATATAGGTTGTTATTAGGAGGAAAATCAATTTGATTTAACATAGCTCATTTATGTTTCTCTTGTGATATTGATTCTTAGATCGGGGCTGCTAGTCGTATACCTGGAGTAACACCTGCTGCCATCATCAATCTGCTGAGATTTGTGAAAACCACTCAACAAAGACAGGCAGCTATGAATGAATCACCCAAGACTGATCAAGACTTACGTGATACAGACAGACTTCAAGAGAGAGAGTTACAGCTTTCAATTCATAAAAGATTTTTAAAGAGCATGTAAATAATTTGATCAATACAAAAGTATAGATAAAAGAATTATTTAGCACCTGTTAAAATAGCTTTATTAGGTTACTTTGGCTTGGCCGTTAATTTATGAATGGGACGGAGATTGTAACTGTGCTTTTTTGGGTATATGAAAAAACTAGTTGTAAACAATTTGTACTCTTTCTCTAAGGAGCTCTAATACAAATAACTTTATGCAGTGTTCCTCAAAGAGAGAGATAGATAGTGAACCTAAAACTAAGCCTGAAAGAAAAACAGCATGCAGATTTGCCTACTCATAGAGACTTTGCCTATTAACTATACCAAATTAAAACTCTTATTCAATTTGTTTTGAGAGTTAGTAATCTTTTGCTTGGTTATACTAGGCTAGGAAGCAATATCAAAGCCCTTAAATTCTTTTTTTTTTTATCTATCTCTCTAGAGACGGAGTTTCGCTCTTGTTACCCAGGCTGGAGTGCAATGGCGTGATCTCGGCTCACCACAACCTCTGCCTCCCGGGTTCAGGCAATTCTCCTGCCCCAGCCTTCTGAGTCGCTGGAATTACAGGCATGCGCCACCATGCCCAGCTAATTTTTTTTTGTATTTTTAGTAGAGACGGGGTTTCACCATGTTGACCAGGATGGTCTCGATCTCTTGACCTCGTGATCCACCCGCCTCGGCCTCCCACAGTGCTGGGATTACAGGCTTGAGCCACCGCACCCGGCACAAAGCCCTTAAATTCTTAAGGCTAAAGACTTGAGATTATGTAAAATTATCTAGAGTGATTCAGCTAAATTGGAATATAGTATGTAGGGTGAAAGTTGACAGAAATCTGTACTACTTCAGGAAATCCCCAATAGTAATTATTTTTGAACATTAATGAAAATCCTATAAAATAGAAAGATTGGAAATCAACATTGTTTCCTATTATCCACAATATGGATACTTATTTGGTGACCTAGTTAAGGGAGAATTAAGTAAAGTTATTTATTTTATATAATACCATAAAAATATTTTCTTAAGAAACTGTCATGGCCATGGTTTCTTAACACTGAAGACAGATCCATAGTAACTGGTGAATAGTGTTTTCCTGTTTTTAAGTCAGAATGACAGAAAAAACAGAATAGTGCTGGTACCCCTCTTCTCTCCAGTAGTTCAATGGTATGTCATCACAAGTGTTAGAGTGGGATAATCAGCTGGGCCTTTTGACTGGCTCCTCAGATACCTCAACCATTCTGAGTAGACTAAGGGATGAATACAGCCAAATGGGCCAGATAGTCCTGCTTGTCTCTGGAATTCCAACCCGAATCTCTAGTGTCAGCCTAGGGAGAAGCTCCTGTGTCAAGTTTAGGCCAAAGTGGGTACTTTGACTGCAGATCTGTAATTAAGCCTGATTATGGGTGTGAGGCAATCAAGTATCTTGTTACTGTAATTGCATATGGCCACTTGGATGTAGCTCAGTTTTCATGGGTTTTTTTTTTAATCTAATTTTAGTTTTTTCCAGAAAGCAGCAAGATCAGTAACAAATAAAAAATATTTGGAATGCTGGATAATTTAGCAATGATGAATTCTTTTTAATACTTGATTTAATAATTTCAAAAGGTGGTAACTTTTAGTTATAGCTACTCCTGGGCAAAATTATTATAGAGACAATATTAATTACAATACCACATTGTATATATATTTTGAAAAGAGGCCAGGTGCAGCAGCTCATGCCTGTAATCCCAGCATTTTGGGAGACTGAGGTGGGTGGATCACCTGAAGTCAGGGGTTCAACACCAGCCTGGCCAACATGGTAAAACCCCATCCCTACTAAAAATTAAAAAATTAGCTGGGCATGGTGGTGCAAGCCTGTAGTCCCAGCTAACTTGGGAGGCTGAAGCACAAGAATCACTTGAACCCAGGAGGCAGAGGTTGAGTGAGCCGAGATTGTGCCACAGTACTCCAGCCTGGGTGACAGAGCAAGACTAGGTCGCAAAAAAAAAAAAAAGGAAACGAAAGGTATTTTGTGTTTTTGTGCTACCCATTTAGTAAAATAACAAAATTCATTGTTTTTAAACTTTTTTTTCTGATTAAATACAAGAATAAAAGCAGTGACTGGAGTATCTTTTGAATGGAATGTAACAATTTATCTTAAAGAAACATAAGTGTTATGGGAGGTTCTTGACAACTACAGTTCGGGGCTAGTAACACTACGCATATAAGGAAACTTTAAAGTTTCTTTGTAATGAAGGTTCGTAATGCTATTCCATTACAATAGTAATTGTCTGACTGAAAAATGCTTAATAGAAAATATGTATTTTAGATTCTGTGATTTGCTTTAGGATGTGAAACTTCTTTATTTTATTTTCTTATTTTAAGTTGTTTATTGTAAGATAATTTACAAATATCTTGCTGTCTTCAGTAATCCAAACAATTGATAAACAGTTTCTTCTGACAGAGACAGCAGTAAGCTAAAGACAAAATCAGCTGGCTGAATTTTCCTTCTTTACCTCTTGTCTGAGGATGGAACTCGATTTTCATTAATCCAGAGCTGCAGCACCAGAGATGATTTCAGTCAACTCCTTTGGGATGACAGCTTGGCGGGTATGGTTGAATGTCAATGTCAATTTGTCAGTCATCTCAGAAACATTCTTGCTGGCGTTGTCCATGGCTGTCATCCTGGCGCTCTGCTCACTAGTGGTGGACTCCTTCAGAGAGTAGTAGATGATGTTGGCCAGATTGTATTCTTGGTAATTTTGCAGCACATCAGCATCAACATCATCATAGATACTCATACTCTCAGCACTTGCAGTGGTATTAAGGGAAAAGATGGGCTTTTCCTCTGTCTTATAGGAGATGACAGACCTGAATTGATTAAAGACAATGGAGCTTTCATCAAATTCATACTCAGAATTTAGCAATCCAAGGGCAATGACTGACAGATCTCCAAAAGTTGAGGGCTTTCTTCCCACTTATTTGAATGCCACTAGAAACTGGTCAGAATGAGTCCTATAAAGTATGACTCTGATTTTGTCACCAATTCCAACAAGCATAACTTCTTTCCCAGCTGCTATTAGTGTAGCAACCTCACGTTTCATCTGTTTAGCAATGGAGGAATGAATAGCATCACACAGTCCTCGACCTGAGGACTTACCAATAAGGAGGTGTTTCTTCTTGCCTTCAGGCACCTTGATATCAGCTTTTTCATACAGAGCCAAAGATCCCAATCCATATATTTGAGCTGGTTTCAGCTGTCTCAGCTCGGGCATATTTTGCTGCTGCTACCATTTTTATAGGCTTGGTAATTTTCTGGATGTTTTTGATGGAGTTTAGTCGCCTGGTAATATCATTCAAAGTTGCCTTATTTCGAACTTGAATCCGTTGTGGCTGCAAGGTCCAGGCCGACAGCCCAGAGACACCCGTGCCAGAGAACATGGTAGCTGCAGCCCTGCTGAAGGTCAGTTGTCTTTATTTTATTTTTTAGAGACAGGGTCTCACTCTGTTGCCCAGGTTGTAGTGCAGTGACTCAATCATAGCTCACTGCAGCTTTGATCTCCTGGGCTCAGGTGATCCATCTGCCTCAGCCTCCCAAGTGGCTGGGACTACAGGCACATGCCACCATGCCTGGCTAAGTTTAAAAAAAAAAATTTTTATGGCTGGGCGCAGTGGCTCACACCTGTAATCCCAGCACTTTGGGAGGCTAAGGCTGGTGGATCACCTGAGGTTGGGAGTTCCAGACCAGCCTGAGTAACATGAAGAAACCCCATCTCTACTAAAAATACAAAAAATTAGCCAGGCGTTGTGGCACATGCCTGTAATCCTAGCTACTCGAGAGGCTGAGGTTGCAGTGTGCTGAGATTACGCCATTGCACTGCAGCCTGGGCAACAAGAATAAGACTCCATCTTAAAAAAGCAAACAAAAGTTTTGTAGGAATGAAGTCTCGCTGTGTTGCCCAGGCTGGCCTTGATCTTCTGGCCTCAAGTGATCCTCTTGCCTCATCCTCCCAAAGTGCTTGGATTACAAGCATGAGCCACCACACCCAGGCTGACCTCTTTAAATCCACAATGTTTGTATGTTAACTTACACAAAATTATATCACTTAATATGTCAAAACATCCTACCCTCTGGTGCTGCTAGCCAGAAGTGATACAGAATACAATACCCTAGTAATAAATCAGCTAAAAATATAACCTTAATGCAGTTACTTAATAGAAATCCCCTGACAGTACAATAATCAGCTGCCAACAAAAGCTGGCCATACCTGTGACTTCCTCCAGTCGCCACAGACCAGACTGCCTAGCAATTGGAGAAGCCAGGTATTTTTCCAATTCATTTCAACAGGAACACCAAAAAGGAAGAAATGACTGCCGGGCGCGGTGGCTCACGCCTGTAATCCCAGCACTTTGGGAGGCTGAGGCGGGTGGATCACGAGGTCAAGACCATCCTGGTCAACATGGTGAAACCCCGTCTCTACTAAAAATACAAAAAATTAGCTGGGCATGGTGGCGCGTGCCTGTAATCCCAGCTACTCAGGAGGCTGAGGCAGGAGAATTGCCTGAACCCAGGAGGTGGAGGTTGCGGTGAGTCAAGATCGCGTCATTGCACTCCAGGCTGGGTAACAAGAGTGAAACTCTGTCTCAGAAAAAAAAAAATAAAAGGAAGAAATGACTAACAAACACTAATCATTTGTAAAATTATTGGGGGAGGAAGGATGAAGATAGGGACCTATGCTAAATTAAACCATTATAGCCCTGAAAACGAAGTTCCCTTATAGCCAAAAGCTTAAATTTTGTGACTGATGGTTTTAAAAGTATTTTGTCGGGCTGAGCATAGTGGCTCATGTCTGTAATCCCTGCACTTTGGGAGGCCAAGGCAGGTGGATCATCTGAGGTCAGGAGTTCAAGACCAGCCTCGCTAACATGGTGAAACCCTGTTTCTACTAAAAAATACGAAAAACTATCTGGGCATGGTGGCATATGGCTGTAATCCCAGCTACTCGGGAGGCTGAGACAGGAGAATTGCTTGAACCTGGGAGGCGAAGGTTTCAGTGAGCTGAGATTGTCCCATTGCACTCCAGCTTGGGAAACAAGAACAAAACTCCGTCTCAAAAAAAAAAGTATTTTGTCATTTTTTATTTTCAACCCAGATTGGAATACCCATGGCTTTTCCACTTCAGAAATTTCAACTCCTACAAGAATGCCTTGTCCAGAAGAAGTGGTCAGGAGTATCAGGAAAACCACTAACAGAGACTAGGGTTTATTCTGATCTGGAAGAGCACTTATGTTTCCTCTTATACTCCCTCTCCACAATACTTCTATTACTGCACTTATTTCATTCTACCTTAATGTTTTTATTTTTTTATTTAGAGACAAGATCTCACTCTGCCACCCAGGCTGGAGTATAGTGGCATGATCACAGCTCACTGCTGCCTCAACCTCCCTGGCTCAAGCTATTCTCCCACCTCAGCCCTCCAAGTAGCTGGGACTACAGGCATGCACCACCATGCATGGCTAATTTTTAAGTTTTTGTAGACATGGGTTCTTACTGTGTTACCCAGGCTGGTCTCAAAGTCCTGGGCTCAAACAGCCCTCCCTCTTCAGACTTCTGTGTAGGTGAGATTACAGGCATGAGGCACCATGTGCCTGGTCCTCCCTTAATGCTAATATCTGTCTACCTTAACAATACATAAACCTCGTAAAGGTAAGCAATATCACAGTTGTAGATGCTCATGTTTTTTAAATAGATTGATGAATATTACTAAAGGCAAAGAAATTGTATTACTAAAACTCAAGTGAACAATTAAATTAGATTAAAATATTTGTGACAAGCCAGGTGCAGTGGCTTATGCTTGTAATCTCAGCACTTTGGAGGTTGGGCGGATCACTTGAGCTCCGAAGTTCAAGACCAGCCTGGGCAACACGGCAAAAACCCATCTTTACCAAAAATACAAAAATTAGCCAAGCATGTTGTCCCAGTGACCTGGGAGCTGAGGTGGGAGAATCATTTGAGCCCGGGAGTTTTGAGACTCCAGTGAGCTAATAGCGTGCCACTGTACTCCAGCCTGGGCAACAGAGCGAGACCCTGCCTTAAAAAAAAGCCGGGGTGCAGTGGCTTACATATGTAATCCCAGTACTTTGGGTGGCCAGGGCAGGCAGATCACTTGAGGACAGGAATTTGATACCAGCCTGGCCTACGTGTTGAAACCCCTACTAAAATACAAAAATTAGCCAGGTGTGATGTCATGCTCCTTTAATCCCAGCTACTCGGGTAGCTCAGGTACAAGAATTGCTTGAATTTAGGAGATAGAGGATGCAGTGAGCTGAGATCAAGCCACTGCACTCCAGCCCGGGTGACAGAGCAAGACTGTCTCAAAAAAAAGAAAAGGCTGGGCATGGTGGCTTACGTTTATAATCCCAGCACTTTGGAAGGCTGAGGCGGGTGAATCACAAGGTCAGGAGATCGAGACCATGTGATCCACCATGGTCCAACACAGTGAAACCCCATCTCTACTAAAAATAAAATTAGCTGGGCATGGTGGCACTCACCTGTAGTCCCAGCTACTCAGGAGGCTGAGGCAGGAGAATTGCTTGAACCTAGGAGGCAGGGGTTGCAGTGAGCTGAGATCACTACTCCAGCCTGGGGGACAGAGCAAGACTCTGTCTCAAAAAAAAGAGGGAGCCATGGTGGCTCAGGCCTGTTGTCCTGGCACATAAGGAGATAAGACTAGGTGTTTGAGGCCAGCCTGAGTAACATAGAAACCTCTCATCCATATAATAACAACAACAACAAAAATGTCCAGCTTGGGCAATACAGTGAAACCTCACATCTCTACTAAAATTTAAAAATAAGCCAGGCATGGCGGCATGGACCTGTAATCCCAGCTACTTGGGAGGCTGAGACAGGAGAATCGCTTGAACCTGGGAGGTGGAGGTTGCAGTGAGCTGAGATCATGCCATTGCACCCCAGCCTGGGTGACAGAGTGAGACTCAATCTCAGAAGAAAAAAAAAAGTTATTTGTGCACTCGTTTGTAACAGTGTTAATTCACAATAGCCAAAAGCTGGAAGTAACCCAAGTATCCTTCAATGAATGAAAGGATAAACAAAATGTGGCATATATACACAATGGAATATTATACAGCCTTAAAAAGGCATGAAATTCATATACCTGCTACAAGATGGCTGAACCTTGGAAAAGTTATGCTAAGTGAAATCAGCCAGTCACAAAAAGATAAATACTATATGATTCCCTTTATAAGAGTTACCTGGCCGGGCGCGGTAGCTCACACCTGTAATCCTAGCACTTTGGGAGGCCGAGGTGGGTGGATCACCTGAGGTCAGGAGTTCAAGACCAGCCTGGCCATTATGGTGAAACCCCATCTAAAAAAAATAATTAAAAAAAAAAAAAAAAAAAAAGTGTTACCTGGGGCCGGGTGTGGTGGCTCACGCCTGTAATCCAAGCACTTTTAATGCCAAGGTGTGTGGATCACCTGAGGTCAGGAGTTCAAGACCAGCCTGACCAACATGGTGAAACCCCATCTTTAAAAAAAAAAAAAAAGGTTAAGATGGGGCCGGGCACGGTGGCTTCCACCTGTAATCCCAGCACTTTGGGAGGCTGAGGTGGGTAGATCACAAGGTCAGGAGTTCGAGACCTGCCTGACCAACATGGTGAAACCCCGTATCTACTAAGGATACAAAAATTAGGTGGGTGTGGTGGTGCACGCCTATAATCCCAGCTACTTGGGAGGCTGAGGCAGGAGAGTTGCTTGAACCTGGGAGGCAGAGGTTGCAGTGAACTGAGATTTGTGCCACTGCACTCCAGCCTGGGTGACAGAGTGAGACTCTGTCTCAAAAAAAAAAAAAAAAAATGGCCGGGCGTGGTGGCTCAAGCCTGTAATCCCAGCACTTTGAGAGGCCGAGGCGGGTGGATCACGAGGTCAAGAGATCGAGACCATCCT
>NW_022439540.1:0-9193 GCF_009761245.1 Sapajus apella
TAGTAGATACGGGGTTTCACCATGTTGACCAGGATGGTCTCGATCTCTTGACCTCGTGATCCACCCGCCTCGGCCTCCCAAAGTGCTGGGATTACAGGCTTGAGCCACCGCGCCCGGCCTTCATTTTATTTTTTTGAGAGAGGGGCTTACTTTGTCACCCAGGCTGGAGTGTAGTGGCATAATCATGGCTCACTGCATTCTCGACCTCCAAGGCTCAAGCAATCCTCCCACCTTTGTTTTCTGAGTGACTAGTACTACAAGTGTGTACCACCATGCTAAGCCAATTTTTTTTTATCTTTTGTAGAGACAGAGTCCCACTATTTTGCCCAGGCTGGCCTCAAAAATTTCCAAAAAGGGACTGTGGACCTATTTTTGAAGAAAGGAATTTGTTTATAGTTTTTCTTAGTTTAATGGGAAGAAAAAGTAAATACTGTAATATCTATTAGTTATGTGATCTTGCACAAGCTATTTTAACATCTGTGCCTCAGATTCCCATTTGTAAAATGAAGACATAAATAATAACATTTCTTTTTTTTTTTTTTTTTTTTTTTTTTTTTGCCAAGGCGGGCGGATCACTTGAGGTCAGGAGTTCAAGACCAGCCTGACCAACATGGTGAATCTCAGTCTTTTAAAAACAAATAAGGCCGGGCGCAGTGGCTCAAGCCTGTAATCCCAGCACTTTGGGAGGCCGAGGAGGGTGGATCACGAGGTCAAGAGATCGAGACCATCCTGGTCAACATGGTGAAACCCCGTCTCTACTAAAAACACAAAAAATTAGCTGGGCATGTTGGTGTTTGCCTGTAATCCCAGCTACTCAGGAGGCTGAGGCAGGAGAATTGCCTGAACCCAGGAGGCAGAGGTTGCGGTGAGCCGAGATCGCGCCATTGCACTCCAGCCTGGGTCACAAGAGCGAAACTCCGTCTCAAAAAAAATAAAATAAAATAAAAATAAAAATAAAAACAAATAAATAAATACATAAGAAAATACCATATAAACTATATAGGTTGTTATTAGGAGGAAAATCAATTTGATTTAACATAGCTCATTTATGTTTCTCTTGTGATATTGATTCTTAGATCGGGGCTGCTAGTCGTATACCTGGAGTAACACCTGCTGCCATCATCAATCTGCTGAGATTTGTGAAAACCACTCAACAAAGACAGGCAGCTATGAATGAATCACCCAAGACTGATCAAGACTTACGTGATACAGACAGACTTCAAGAGAGAGAGTTACAGCTTTCAATTCATAAAAGATTTTTAAAGAGCATGTAAATAATTTGATCAATACAAAAGTATAGATAAAAGAATTATTTAGCACCTGTTAAAATAGCTTTATTAGGTTACTTTGGCTTGGCCGTTAATTTATGAATGGGACGGAGATTGTAACTGTGCTTTTTTGGGTATATGAAAAAACTAGTTGTAAACAATTTGTACTCTTTCTCTAAGGAGCTCTAATACAAATAACTTTATGCAGTGTTCCTCAAAGAGAGAGATAGATAGTGAACCTAAAACTAAGCCTGAAAGAAAAACAGCATGCAGATTTGCCTACTCATAGAGACTTTGCCTATTAACTATACCAAATTAAAACTCTTATTCAATTTGTTTTGAGAGTTAGTAATCTTTTGCTTGGTTATACTAGGCTAGGAAGCAATATCAAAGCCCTTAAATTCTTTTTTTTTTTATCTATCTCTCTAGAGACGGAGTTTCGCTCTTGTTACCCAGGCTGGAGTGCAATGGCGTGATCTCGGCTCACCACAACCTCTGCCTCCCGGGTTCAGGCAATTCTCCTGCCCCAGCCTTCTGAGTCGCTGGAATTACAGGCATGCGCCACCATGCCCAGCTAATTTTTTTTTGTATTTTTAGTAGAGACGGGGTTTCACCATGTTGACCAGGATGGTCTCGATCTCTTGACCTCGTGATCCACCCGCCTCGGCCTCCCACAGTGCTGGGATTACAGGCTTGAGCCACCGCACCCGGCACAAAGCCCTTAAATTCTTAAGGCTAAAGACTTGAGATTATGTAAAATTATCTAGAGTGATTCAGCTAAATTGGAATATAGTATGTAGGGTGAAAGTTGACAGAAATCTGTACTACTTCAGGAAATCCCCAATAGTAATTATTTTTGAACATTAATGAAAATCCTATAAAATAGAAAGATTGGAAATCAACATTGTTTCCTATTATCCACAATATGGATACTTATTTGGTGACCTAGTTAAGGGAGAATTAAGTAAAGTTATTTATTTTATATAATACCATAAAAATATTTTCTTAAGAAACTGTCATGGCCATGGTTTCTTAACACTGAAGACAGATCCATAGTAACTGGTGAATAGTGTTTTCCTGTTTTTAAGTCAGAATGACAGAAAAAACAGAATAGTGCTGGTACCCCTCTTCTCTCCAGTAGTTCAATGGTATGTCATCACAAGTGTTAGAGTGGGATAATCAGCTGGGCCTTTTGACTGGCTCCTCAGATACCTCAACCATTCTGAGTAGACTAAGGGATGAATACAGCCAAATGGGCCAGATAGTCCTGCTTGTCTCTGGAATTCCAACCCGAATCTCTAGTGTCAGCCTAGGGAGAAGCTCCTGTGTCAAGTTTAGGCCAAAGTGGGTACTTTGACTGCAGATCTGTAATTAAGCCTGATTATGGGTGTGAGGCAATCAAGTATCTTGTTACTGTAATTGCATATGGCCACTTGGATGTAGCTCAGTTTTCATGGGTTTTTTTTTTAATCTAATTTTAGTTTTTTCCAGAAAGCAGCAAGATCAGTAACAAATAAAAAATATTTGGAATGCTGGATAATTTAGCAATGATGAATTCTTTTTAATACTTGATTTAATAATTTCAAAAGGTGGTAACTTTTAGTTATAGCTACTCCTGGGCAAAATTATTATAGAGACAATATTAATTACAATACCACATTGTATATATATTTTGAAAAGAGGCCAGGTGCAGCAGCTCATGCCTGTAATCCCAGCATTTTGGGAGACTGAGGTGGGTGGATCACCTGAAGTCAGGGGTTCAACACCAGCCTGGCCAACATGGTAAAACCCCATCCCTACTAAAAATTAAAAAATTAGCTGGGCATGGTGGTGCAAGCCTGTAGTCCCAGCTAACTTGGGAGGCTGAAGCACAAGAATCACTTGAACCCAGGAGGCAGAGGTTGAGTGAGCCGAGATTGTGCCACAGTACTCCAGCCTGGGTGACAGAGCAAGACTAGGTCGCAAAAAAAAAAAAAAGGAAACGAAAGGTATTTTGTGTTTTTGTGCTACCCATTTAGTAAAATAACAAAATTCATTGTTTTTAAACTTTTTTTTCTGATTAAATACAAGAATAAAAGCAGTGACTGGAGTATCTTTTGAATGGAATGTAACAATTTATCTTAAAGAAACATAAGTGTTATGGGAGGTTCTTGACAACTACAGTTCGGGGCTAGTAACACTACGCATATAAGGAAACTTTAAAGTTTCTTTGTAATGAAGGTTCGTAATGCTATTCCATTACAATAGTAATTGTCTGACTGAAAAATGCTTAATAGAAAATATGTATTTTAGATTCTGTGATTTGCTTTAGGATGTGAAACTTCTTTATTTTATTTTCTTATTTTAAGTTGTTTATTGTAAGATAATTTACAAATATCTTGCTGTCTTCAGTAATCCAAACAATTGATAAACAGTTTCTTCTGACAGAGACAGCAGTAAGCTAAAGACAAAATCAGCTGGCTGAATTTTCCTTCTTTACCTCTTGTCTGAGGATGGAACTCGATTTTCATTAATCCAGAGCTGCAGCACCAGAGATGATTTCAGTCAACTCCTTTGGGATGACAGCTTGGCGGGTATGGTTGAATGTCAATGTCAATTTGTCAGTCATCTCAGAAACATTCTTGCTGGCGTTGTCCATGGCTGTCATCCTGGCGCTCTGCTCACTAGTGGTGGACTCCTTCAGAGAGTAGTAGATGATGTTGGCCAGATTGTATTCTTGGTAATTTTGCAGCACATCAGCATCAACATCATCATAGATACTCATACTCTCAGCACTTGCAGTGGTATTAAGGGAAAAGATGGGCTTTTCCTCTGTCTTATAGGAGATGACAGACCTGAATTGATTAAAGACAATGGAGCTTTCATCAAATTCATACTCAGAATTTAGCAATCCAAGGGCAATGACTGACAGATCTCCAAAAGTTGAGGGCTTTCTTCCCACTTATTTGAATGCCACTAGAAACTGGTCAGAATGAGTCCTATAAAGTATGACTCTGATTTTGTCACCAATTCCAACAAGCATAACTTCTTTCCCAGCTGCTATTAGTGTAGCAACCTCACGTTTCATCTGTTTAGCAATGGAGGAATGAATAGCATCACACAGTCCTCGACCTGAGGACTTACCAATAAGGAGGTGTTTCTTCTTGCCTTCAGGCACCTTGATATCAGCTTTTTCATACAGAGCCAAAGATCCCAATCCATATATTTGAGCTGGTTTCAGCTGTCTCAGCTCGGGCATATTTTGCTGCTGCTACCATTTTTATAGGCTTGGTAATTTTCTGGATGTTTTTGATGGAGTTTAGTCGCCTGGTAATATCATTCAAAGTTGCCTTATTTCGAACTTGAATCCGTTGTGGCTGCAAGGTCCAGGCCGACAGCCCAGAGACACCCGTGCCAGAGAACATGGTAGCTGCAGCCCTGCTGAAGGTCAGTTGTCTTTATTTTATTTTTTAGAGACAGGGTCTCACTCTGTTGCCCAGGTTGTAGTGCAGTGACTCAATCATAGCTCACTGCAGCTTTGATCTCCTGGGCTCAGGTGATCCATCTGCCTCAGCCTCCCAAGTGGCTGGGACTACAGGCACATGCCACCATGCCTGGCTAAGTTTAAAAAAAAAAATTTTTATGGCTGGGCGCAGTGGCTCACACCTGTAATCCCAGCACTTTGGGAGGCTAAGGCTGGTGGATCACCTGAGGTTGGGAGTTCCAGACCAGCCTGAGTAACATGAAGAAACCCCATCTCTACTAAAAATACAAAAAATTAGCCAGGCGTTGTGGCACATGCCTGTAATCCTAGCTACTCGAGAGGCTGAGGTTGCAGTGTGCTGAGATTACGCCATTGCACTGCAGCCTGGGCAACAAGAATAAGACTCCATCTTAAAAAAGCAAACAAAAGTTTTGTAGGAATGAAGTCTCGCTGTGTTGCCCAGGCTGGCCTTGATCTTCTGGCCTCAAGTGATCCTCTTGCCTCATCCTCCCAAAGTGCTTGGATTACAAGCATGAGCCACCACACCCAGGCTGACCTCTTTAAATCCACAATGTTTGTATGTTAACTTACACAAAATTATATCACTTAATATGTCAAAACATCCTACCCTCTGGTGCTGCTAGCCAGAAGTGATACAGAATACAATACCCTAGTAATAAATCAGCTAAAAATATAACCTTAATGCAGTTACTTAATAGAAATCCCCTGACAGTACAATAATCAGCTGCCAACAAAAGCTGGCCATACCTGTGACTTCCTCCAGTCGCCACAGACCAGACTGCCTAGCAATTGGAGAAGCCAGGTATTTTTCCAATTCATTTCAACAGGAACACCAAAAAGGAAGAAATGACTGCCGGGCGCGGTGGCTCACGCCTGTAATCCCAGCACTTTGGGAGGCTGAGGCGGGTGGATCACGAGGTCAAGACCATCCTGGTCAACATGGTGAAACCCCGTCTCTACTAAAAATACAAAAAATTAGCTGGGCATGGTGGCGCGTGCCTGTAATCCCAGCTACTCAGGAGGCTGAGGCAGGAGAATTGCCTGAACCCAGGAGGTGGAGGTTGCGGTGAGTCAAGATCGCGTCATTGCACTCCAGGCTGGGTAACAAGAGTGAAACTCTGTCTCAGAAAAAAAAAAATAAAAGGAAGAAATGACTAACAAACACTAATCATTTGTAAAATTATTGGGGGAGGAAGGATGAAGATAGGGACCTATGCTAAATTAAACCATTATAGCCCTGAAAACGAAGTTCCCTTATAGCCAAAAGCTTAAATTTTGTGACTGATGGTTTTAAAAGTATTTTGTCGGGCTGAGCATAGTGGCTCATGTCTGTAATCCCTGCACTTTGGGAGGCCAAGGCAGGTGGATCATCTGAGGTCAGGAGTTCAAGACCAGCCTCGCTAACATGGTGAAACCCTGTTTCTACTAAAAAATACGAAAAACTATCTGGGCATGGTGGCATATGGCTGTAATCCCAGCTACTCGGGAGGCTGAGACAGGAGAATTGCTTGAACCTGGGAGGCGAAGGTTTCAGTGAGCTGAGATTGTCCCATTGCACTCCAGCTTGGGAAACAAGAACAAAACTCCGTCTCAAAAAAAAAAGTATTTTGTCATTTTTTATTTTCAACCCAGATTGGAATACCCATGGCTTTTCCACTTCAGAAATTTCAACTCCTACAAGAATGCCTTGTCCAGAAGAAGTGGTCAGGAGTATCAGGAAAACCACTAACAGAGACTAGGGTTTATTCTGATCTGGAAGAGCACTTATGTTTCCTCTTATACTCCCTCTCCACAATACTTCTATTACTGCACTTATTTCATTCTACCTTAATGTTTTTATTTTTTTATTTAGAGACAAGATCTCACTCTGCCACCCAGGCTGGAGTATAGTGGCATGATCACAGCTCACTGCTGCCTCAACCTCCCTGGCTCAAGCTATTCTCCCACCTCAGCCCTCCAAGTAGCTGGGACTACAGGCATGCACCACCATGCATGGCTAATTTTTAAGTTTTTGTAGACATGGGTTCTTACTGTGTTACCCAGGCTGGTCTCAAAGTCCTGGGCTCAAACAGCCCTCCCTCTTCAGACTTCTGTGTAGGTGAGATTACAGGCATGAGGCACCATGTGCCTGGTCCTCCCTTAATGCTAATATCTGTCTACCTTAACAATACATAAACCTCGTAAAGGTAAGCAATATCACAGTTGTAGATGCTCATGTTTTTTAAATAGATTGATGAATATTACTAAAGGCAAAGAAATTGTATTACTAAAACTCAAGTGAACAATTAAATTAGATTAAAATATTTGTGACAAGCCAGGTGCAGTGGCTTATGCTTGTAATCTCAGCACTTTGGAGGTTGGGCGGATCACTTGAGCTCCGAAGTTCAAGACCAGCCTGGGCAACACGGCAAAAACCCATCTTTACCAAAAATACAAAAATTAGCCAAGCATGTTGTCCCAGTGACCTGGGAGCTGAGGTGGGAGAATCATTTGAGCCCGGGAGTTTTGAGACTCCAGTGAGCTAATAGCGTGCCACTGTACTCCAGCCTGGGCAACAGAGCGAGACCCTGCCTTAAAAAAAAGCCGGGGTGCAGTGGCTTACATATGTAATCCCAGTACTTTGGGTGGCCAGGGCAGGCAGATCACTTGAGGACAGGAATTTGATACCAGCCTGGCCTACGTGTTGAAACCCCTACTAAAATACAAAAATTAGCCAGGTGTGATGTCATGCTCCTTTAATCCCAGCTACTCGGGTAGCTCAGGTACAAGAATTGCTTGAATTTAGGAGATAGAGGATGCAGTGAGCTGAGATCAAGCCACTGCACTCCAGCCCGGGTGACAGAGCAAGACTGTCTCAAAAAAAAGAAAAGGCTGGGCATGGTGGCTTACGTTTATAATCCCAGCACTTTGGAAGGCTGAGGCGGGTGAATCACAAGGTCAGGAGATCGAGACCATGTGATCCACCATGGTCCAACACAGTGAAACCCCATCTCTACTAAAAATAAAATTAGCTGGGCATGGTGGCACTCACCTGTAGTCCCAGCTACTCAGGAGGCTGAGGCAGGAGAATTGCTTGAACCTAGGAGGCAGGGGTTGCAGTGAGCTGAGATCACTACTCCAGCCTGGGGGACAGAGCAAGACTCTGTCTCAAAAAAAAGAGGGAGCCATGGTGGCTCAGGCCTGTTGTCCTGGCACATAAGGAGATAAGACTAGGTGTTTGAGGCCAGCCTGAGTAACATAGAAACCTCTCATCCATATAATAACAACAACAACAAAAATGTCCAGCTTGGGCAATACAGTGAAACCTCACATCTCTACTAAAATTTAAAAATAAGCCAGGCATGGCGGCATGGACCTGTAATCCCAGCTACTTGGGAGGCTGAGACAGGAGAATCGCTTGAACCTGGGAGGTGGAGGTTGCAGTGAGCTGAGATCATGCCATTGCACCCCAGCCTGGGTGACAGAGTGAGACTCAATCTCAGAAGAAAAAAAAAAGTTATTTGTGCACTCGTTTGTAACAGTGTTAATTCACAATAGCCAAAAGCTGGAAGTAACCCAAGTATCCTTCAATGAATGAAAGGATAAACAAAATGTGGCATATATACACAATGGAATATTATACAGCCTTAAAAAGGCATGAAATTCATATACCTGCTACAAGATGGCTGAACCTTGGAAAAGTTATGCTAAGTGAAATCAGCCAGTCACAAAAAGATAAATACTATATGATTCCCTTTATAAGAGTTACCTGGCCGGGCGCGGTAGCTCACACCTGTAATCCTAGCACTTTGGGAGGCCGAGGTGGGTGGATCACCTGAGGTCAGGAGTTCAAGACCAGCCTGGCCATTATGGTGAAACCCCATCTAAAAAAAATAATTAAAAAAAAAAAAAAAAAAAAAGTGTTACCTGGGGCCGGGTGTGGTGGCTCACGCCTGTAATCCAAGCACTTTTAATGCCAAGGTGTGTGGATCACCTGAGGTCAGGAGTTCAAGACCAGCCTGACCAACATGGTGAAACCCCATCTTTAAAAAAAAAAAAAAAGGTTAAGATGGGGCCGGGCACGGTGGCTTCCACCTGTAATCCCAGCACTTTGGGAGGCTGAGGTGGGTAGATCACAAGGTCAGGAGTTCGAGACCTGCCTGACCAACATGGTGAAACCCCGTATCTACTAAGGATACAAAAATTAGGTGGGTGTGGTGGTGCACGCCTATAATCCCAGCTACTTGGGAGGCTGAGGCAGGAGAGTTGCTTGAACCTGGGAGGCAGAGGTTGCAGTGAACTGAGATTTGTGCCACTGCACTCCAGCCTGGGTGACAGAGTGAGACTCTGTCTCAAAAAAAAAAAAAAAAAATGGCCGGGCGTGGTGGCTCAAGCCTGTAATCCCAGCACTTTGAGAGGCCGAGGCGGGTGGATCACGAGGTCAAGAGATCGAGACCATCCT
>NW_022439541.1:0-9176 GCF_009761245.1 Sapajus apella
GTGTTTTGGTCATGAAGTCCTTGCCTACACCTATGTCCTGAATGGTTTTGCCTAGATTTTCTTCTAGGGTTTTTATGGTGTTAGGTCTTATGTTTAAGTCTTTAATCCGTTTGGGGTTAATTTTAGTGTAAGGTGTCAGGAAGGGGTCCAGTTTCTGCTTTCTGCACATGGCTAGCCAGCTTTCCCAACACCATTTATTGAACAGGGAATCCTTTCCCCATTGCTTGTTTTTGTCTGGTTTGTCAAAGATCAGATGGTTGTAGATATGTTGTGTTGCCTCCGAGACCTCTGTTCTGTTCCATTGGTCTATATCTCTGTTTTGGTACCAGTACCATGCTGTTTTGATTACTGTAGGCTTGTATTATAGTTTGAAGTCCGGTAGTGTGATGCCTCCCGCTTTGTTCTTTTTGCTTAGAATTGACTTGGCTATGCGGGCTCTCTTTTGGTTCCATATGAAGTTTAAGGTGGTTTTTTCCAGTTCTGTGAAGAAGGTCATTGGTTGCTTGATGGGGATAGCATTGAATCTGTAAATTACTTTGGGCAGCATGGCCATTTTCACGATATTGATTCTTCCTAACCATGGACATGGAATGTTTCTCCATCTGTTTGTGTCCTCTCTTATTTCGTTGAGCAGTGGGTTGTAGTTCTCCTTGAAGAGGTCCTCTACGTTCCTTGTTAGTTGTATTCCTAGGTATTTTATTCTCTTTGTGGCAATTGTCAATGGAAGTTTGTTCTTGATTTGGCTCTGTTTAAGTCTGTTATTGGTGTATAGAAATGCATGTGATTTTTGCACATTGATTTTGTATCCTGAGACTTTGCTGAACTTGTTTATCAGTTTCAGGAGGTTTGGGGCTGAGATGATGGGGTCTTCTAGAGATACAATCATGTTGTCTGCATATAGAGACAATTTGACTTCCTCCTTTCCTATTTGAATGCCCTTTATTTCTTTTTCTTGCCTGATTGCTCTGGCTAGAACTTCTAATACTATATTGAATAACAGTGGTGAGAGAGGGCATCCTTGTCTAATGACAGATTTCAAGGGGAATGCTTCCAGTTTTTGCCCATTCAGTATGATATTGGCTGTTGCTTTGTCATAAATAGCTTTTATTATTTTGAGATACGTTCCATCAATACCTAGCTTATTGAGGGTTTTTAGCATAAAGGGCTGTTGAATTTTGTCAAAGGCCTTCTCTGCATCAATTGAGATAATCATGTGGTTTATGTCTTTGGTTCTGTTTATGTGGTGAATTACGTTTATAGACTTGTGTATGTTGAACCAACCTTGCATCCCCGGGATGAAGCCTAGTTGATCATGGTGGATAAGCTTTTTGATGTGCTGTTGCAATCGGCTTGTCAGCATTTTATTGAAGATTTTTGCATCTGTGTTCATCATGGATATTGGCCTGAAGTTTTCTTTTCTTGTTGAGTCTCTGCCAGGTTTTGGAAGCAGGATGATGTTGGTCTCATAAAATGATTTGGGAAGAATTCCCACTTTTTGTATTGTTTGGAATAGTTTCAGTAGGAATGGTACCAGCTCCTCTTTGTATGTCTGGTAGAATTCAGCTGTGAACCCATCTGGACCTGGGCTTTTTTTGGGTGGTAAGCTCTTAATTGCTGCCTAAACTTCAGACCTTGTTATGGGTCTGTTCAGGGCTTTGGCTTCTTCCTGGTTTAGGCTTGGGAGGAGGCAAGTGTCCAGGAATTTATCCATTTCTTCCAGGTTTATTAGTTTGTGTGCATAGAGTTGTTTGTAATAATCTCTGATGATGGTTTGAATTTCTGTGGAATCTGTGGTGATATCCCCTTTATCGTTTTTTATTGCATCAATTTGGTTGTTCTCTCTTTTCTTTTTTATTAATCTGGCTGGTGGTCTGTCTATTTTGTTGATCTTTTAGAAAAACCAGCTCCTGGATTTATTGATTTTTTGAAGGGTTTTTTGTGTCTCTATCTCCTTCAGTTCTGCTCTGATCTTAGCTATTTCTTGTCTTCTGCTAGACTTTGAGTTTTTTTGATCTTGCTCCTCTAGCTCTTTCGGTTTTGACAATAGGGTGTCTATTTTTGATCTCTCCTTGCTTCTCATGTGGGCACTTATTGCTATATATTTTCCTCTAGAGACTACTTTAAATGTGTCCCAGAGATTCTGGTATGTTGTGTCTCATTCTCATTGGTTTCGAAGAACATCTTTATTTCTGTCTTCATTTCATTGTTTATCCAGTCAACATTCAAGAGCAAATTGTTCAGTTTCCATGAAGCTGTGCGGTTGTGGGTTAGTTTTTGAATTCTGAGTTGTAACTTGATTGCACTGTGGTCTGAGACTGTTTGTTATGATTTCCGTTCTTTTGCATTTGCTGAGGAGTGATTTACTCCCAATTATGTGGTCAATTTTAGAGTAGGTGTGATGTGGTTCTCAGAAGAACGTATATTCTGTGGATTTGGGTGGAGAGTTCTGTAAATGTCTATTAGGTTTGCTTGGTGCAGGTCTGAGTTCAAGTCCTGGATATCCTTGTTAATTTTCTGTCTGGTTGATCTGTCTAATGTTGACAATGGGGTGTTAAAGTCTCCCACTATTATTGTGTGGGAGTCTAAGTCTCTTTGTAAGTCATTAAGAACTTGCCTTATGTATCTGGGTGCTCCTGTATTGGGTGCATATATATTTAGGATCGTTAGCTCTTCTTGTTGCATTGATACTTTTACCATTATGTAATGTCCCTCTTTGTCTCTTATGATCTTTGTTGCTTTAAAGTCTAATTTATCCGAGATGAGAATTGCAACTCCTGCTTTTTTTTTGCTCTCCGTTTGCTTGGTAAATCTTCCTCCATCCTTTTATTTTGAGCCTTTGTGTATCCTTGCACGTGAGATGGGTTTCCTGGATACAGCACACCGATGGGTTTTGTCTTTTTATCCAATTTGCCAGTCTGTGTCTTTTGATTGGGGCATTTAGTCCATTTACATTTCGAGTTAATATTATTATGTGTGAATTTGATACTGCCATTTTGATGCTAGCTGGGTGTTTTGCCCTTTAGTTGAGCTGGTACTTGTTGTTCCTTTATATGCGTAGAGCCTCTTTCAGGAGCTCTTGTAGAGCTGGCCTGGTGGTGACGAAATCTCTGAGTACTTGCAAGTTCCCGAAGGATTTAATTTTTCCTTCACTTATGAAACTTAGTTTGGCTGGATAGGAGATTCTGGGTTGAAAGTTCTTTTCTTTAAGGATGTTGAATATTGGCCCCCACTCTCTTCTGGCTTGTAGGGTTTCTGCTGAGAGATCTGCTGTGAGTCTGATGGGCTTCCCTTTGTGGGTAACCTGACCTTTCTCTCTGGCTGCCCTTAGTATTTTCTCCTTCATTTCAACCCTGGTGAATCTGACGATTATGTGCCTTGGGGTTGCTCTTCTTGACGAATATCTTTGTGGTGTTCTCTGTATTCCCTGGACTTGAATGTTTGCCTGCCTTGCTAGGTTGGGGAAGTTTTCCTGGATAATATCCTGAAGAGTATTTTCCAGCTTGGATTCATTCTCTTTGTCGCATTGAGGTATGCCTATCATACGTAGATTAGGTCTCTTCACATAGTCCCACATTTCTTGGAGATTTTGTTCATTCCTTTTTACCCTTTTTTCTCCAGTCTTGCCTTCCCGTTTTATTTCATTGAGTTGATCTTCGACCTCTGATATCCTTTCTTCTGCTTGGTCGATTCGGCTGTTGATACTTGTGCATGCTTCACGAAGTTCTCGTGTTGCGTTTTTCAGCTCCATCAATTCACTTACACTCCTTTCTATTTTGTCCATTCTCGTTAGCATTTCATCAAATCTTTTTTCAACGTTCTTAGTTTCTTTGCATTTAGTTAGAACATGTTATTTAAGTTCACAGAAGTTTCTTACTACCCACCGTCTGAAGTCTGATTCTGTCATTTCATCACACTCGTTCTCCCTCCAACCTTGTTCCCTTGCTGGTGCGCGTTTTGGCTGGCGATTGGAGCCATGGGAAGTCACCCATTCGTCTGTTTAAAAAGGGGATTGAGCAGAGAACCAGGACAGTAGATTCCAGGGGAAAAAAAAAAAAGGCGCCACAAACAGTGCCACTGATTAAGCCAGTGCAGTGAGTGGCCGCAGGGGAAAACAAACAGACCCCGGCGCCTCTTCAACAGGCGACTGGAACACCAACTTAAAAAAGGCTCTGAGGCAGGGAGCCAGGCGATCAGGCTCGGCTGGTCCCACCCTCACAAAAGAACAGCAACCAGAAACTCTGGATTGAGACTTTCACAGCAAGCGCAGCTGAACCTGGGACGGTCCAGCTCTGAGGGGGAGGGGCGTCCGCCATTACTGAGGCAGCCCGCCACGACCGAGGTAGTGGGCCAATGCTGAGGCAGCCCGCCGTTGCCAAGGCAACCCGCCATTGCTGAGGCAGCCCGCCGTTGCCAAGGCAACCCGCCACAGCAGGGAGACTCCGCCTCAACAGAGGCGGGCCACTATCGCCAAAGCAGTTCTAACTACACCCATATAAACAGGACTGCAGGGAAGTTCACTCGGCAGCGGGACGGAGCCCACAGCAGCTCAGGAAAGCCTCTATAGGCCAACAGTGACTACGCTGCCTCCTTGCTGGGCTGGGCAGGTCTGAAGGAAAAAAAAAAAAAAAGAAGGCGGCAGCATAACAGAAACTCATAAATAAAGCCCTACATCCCTGGGACAGAGCACCTGGGAACAAAAAGCAGTTTATGAGTTCTGCTGCAGCACACCTAAAAGTACCTGCCCAGCAGCTCTGAATAAACAACAACAGAGCTCACAACTCACCATTTGAGCTCCTATAAAGAAGAGCGTCTCCTCAAGCAGCTCCCTGACACCTATATATCCAAAGAGCCACCTGATAAAGGAGAGATCAGATTGACACTAGGCAGGTATCCTTCTGGGACAAAGATAGCAGAAGAAGAAAACTGGTAACAGCCCTTACTGTTCAGCAGCTGCTGCAGGTGAACCCCAGGCAAGCAAGGCCTGGAGTGAACCTCAGCAGACCTACAGCAGAGGGGCCAGACTGTCAGAAGGAAAACCAAGAAACAGAACTAACCTCATCATCAACAAACAGAACGTCAATCTGAAAGATTTGAGACCCAATCTGAAAGCCAGCAACTACAAAGTCGACAGGTGGATAAATCCATAAAGATGGAAAGAAACCAGCGCAAAAAGGATGAAAACACCCGAAACCAGAACACCTCTCCTCCTAAAAGGGATCACAGCTCCTCACCAGCAAGGGAACAAGGTTGGAGGGAGAACGAGTGTGATGAAATGACAGAATCAGACTTCAGACGGTGGGTAGTAAGAAACTTCTGTGAACTTAAATAACATGTTCTAACTAAATGCAAAGAAACTAAGAACGTTGAAAAAAGATTTGATGAAATGCTAACGAGAATGGACAAAATAGAAAGGAGTGTAAGTGAATTGATGGAGCTGAAAAACGCAACACGAGAACTTCGTGAAGCATGCACAAGTATCAACAGCCGAATCGACCAAGCAGAAGAAAGGATATCAGAGGTCGAAGATCAACTCAATGAAATAAAACGGGAAGGCAAGACTGGAGAAAAAAGGGTAAAAAGGAATGAACAAAATCTCCAAGAAATGTGGGACTATGTGAAGAGACCTAATCTACGTATGATAGGCATACCTCAATGCGACAAAGAGAATGAATCCAAGCTGGAAAATACTCTTCAGGATATTATCCAGGAAAACTTCCCCAACCTAGCAAGGCAGGCAAACATTCAAGTCCAGGGAATACAGAGAACACCACAAAGATATTCGTCAAGAAGAGCAACCCCAAGGCACATAATCGTCAGATTCACCAGGGTTGAAATGAAGGAGAAAATACTAAGGGCAGCCAGAGAGAAAGGTCAGGTTACCCACAAAGGGAAGCCCATCAGACTCACAGCAGATCTCTCAGCAGAAACCCTACAAGCCAGAAGAGAGTGGGGGCCAATATTCAACATCCTTAAAGAAAAGAACTTTCAACCCAGAATCTCCTATCCAGCCAAACTAAGTTTCATAAGTGAAGGAAAAATTAAATCCTTCGGGAACTTGCAAGTACTCAGAGATTTCGTCACCACCAGGCCAGCTCTACAAGAGCTCCTGAAAGAGGCTCTACGCATATAAAGGAACAACAAGTACCAGCTCAACTAAAGGGCAAAACACCCAGCTAGCATCAAAATGGCAGTATCAAATTCACACATAATAATATTAACTCGAAATGTAAATGGACTAAATGCCCCAATCAAAAGACACAGACTGGCAAATTGGATAAAAAGACAAAACCCATCGGTGTGCTGTATCCAGGAAACCCATCTCACGTGCAAGGATACACAAAGGCTCAAAATAAAAGGATGGAGGAAGATTTACCAAGCAAACGGAGAGCAAAAAAAAAGCAGGAGTTGCAATTCTCATCTCGGATAAATTAGACTTTAAAGCAACAAAGATCATAAGAGACAAAGAGGGACATTACATAATGGTAAAAGTATCAATGCAACAAGAAGAGCTAACGATCCTAAATATATATGCACCCAATACAGGAGCACCCAGATACATAAGGCAAGTTCTTAATGACTTACAAAGAGACTTAGACTCCCACACAATAATAGTGGGAGACTTTAACACCCCATTGTCAACATTAGACAGATCAACCAGACAGAAAATTAACAAGGATATCCAGGACTTGAACTCAGACCTGCACCAAGCAAACCTAATAGACATTTACAGAACTCTCCACCCAAATCCACAGAATATACGTTCTTCTGAGAACCACATCACACCTACTCTAAAATTGACCACATAATTGGGAGTAAATCACTCCTCAGCAAATGCAAAAGAACGGAAATCATAACAAACAGTCTCAGACCACAGTGCAATCAAGTTACAACTCAGAATTCAAAAACTAACCCACAACCGCACAGCTTCATGGAAACTGAACAATTTGCTCTTGAATGTTGACTGGATAAACAATGAAATGAAGACAGAAATAAAGATGTTCTTCGAAACCAATGAGAATGAGACACAACATACCAGAATCTCTGGGACACATTTAAAGTAGTCTCTAGAGGAAAATATATAGCAATAAGTGCCCACATGAGAAGCAAGGAGAGATCAAAAATAGACACCCTATTGTCAAAACCGAAAGAGCTAGAGGAGCAAGATCAAAAAAACTCAAAGTCTAGCAGAAGACAAGAAATAGCTAAGATCAGAGCAGAACTGAAGGAGATAGAGACACAAAAAACCCTTCAAAAAATCAATAAATCCAGGAGCTGGTTTTTCTAAAAGATCAACAAAATAGACAGACCACCAGCCAGATTAATAAAAAAGAAAAGAGAGAACAACCAAATTGATGCAATAAAAAACGATAAAGGGGATATCACCACAGATTCCACAGAAATTCAAACCATCATCAGAGATTATTACAAACAACTCTATGCACACAAACTAATAAACCTGGAAGAAATGGATAAATTCCTGGACACTTGCCTCCTCCCAAGCCTAAACCAGGAAGAAGCCAAAGCCCTGAACAGACCCATAACAAGGTCTGAAGTTTAGGCAGCAATTAAGAGCTTACCACCCAAAAAAAGCCCAGGTCCAGATGGGTTCACAGCTGAATTCTACCAGACATACAAAGAGGAGCTGGTACCATTCCTACTGAAACTATTCCAAACAATACAAAAAGTGGGAATTCTTCCCAAATCATTTTATGAGACCAACATCATCCTGCTTCCAAAACCTGGCAGAGACTCAACAAGAAAAGAAAACTTCAGGCCAATATCCATGATGAACACAGATGCAAAAATCTTCAATAAAATGCTGACAAGCCGATTGCAACAGCACATCAAAAAGCTTATCCACCATGATCAACTAGGCTTCATCCCGGGGATGCAAGGTTGGTTCAACATACACAAGTCTATAAACGTAATTCACCACATAAACAGAACCAAAGACATAAACCACATGATTATCTCAATTGATGCAGAGAAGGCCTTTGACAAAATTCAACAGCCCTTTATGCTAAAAACCCTCAATAAGCTAGGTATTGATGGAACGTATCTCAAAATAATAAAAGCTATTTATGACAAAGCAACAGCCAATATCATACTGAATGGGCAAAAACTGGAAGCATTCCCCTTGAAATCTGTCATTAGACAAGGATGCCCTCTCTCACCACTGTTATTCAATATAGTATTAGAAGTTCTAGCCAGAGCAATCAGGCAAGAAAAAGAAATAAAGGGCATTCAAATAGGAAAGGAGGAAGTCAAATTGTCTCTATATGCAGACAACATGATTGTATCTCTAGAAGACCCCATCATCTCAGCCCCAAACCTCCTGAAACTGATAAACAAGTTCAGCAAAGTCTCAGGATACAAAATCAATGTGCAAAAATCACATGCATTTCTATACACCAATAACAGACTTAAACAGAGCCAAATCAAGAACAAACTTCCATTGACAATTGCCACAAAGAGAATAAAATACCTAGGAATACAACTAACAAGGAACGTAGAGGACCTCTTCAAGGAGAACTACAACCCACTGCTCAACGAAATAAGAGAGGACACAAACAGATGGAGAAACATTCCATGTCCATGGTTAGGAAGAATCAATATCGTGAAAATGGCCATGCTGCCCAAAGTAATTTACAGATTCAATGCTATCCCCATCAAGCAACCAATGACCTTCTTCACAGAACTGGAAAAAACCACCTTAAACTTCATATGGAACCAAAAGAGAGCCCGCATAGCCAAGTCAATTCTAAGCAAAAAGAACAAAGCGGGAGGCATCACACTACCGGACTTCAAACTATAATACAAGCCTACAGTAATCAAAACAGCATGGTACTGGTACCAAAACAGAGATATAGACCAATGGAACAGAACAGAGGTCTCGGAGGCAACACAACATATCTACAACCATCTGATCTTTGACAAACCAGACAAAAACAAGCAATGGGGAAAGGATTCCCTGTTCAATAAATGGTGTTGGGAAAGCTGGCTAGCCATGTGCAGAAAGCAGAAACTGGACCCCTTCCTGACACCTTACACTAAAATTAACCCCAAACGGATTAAAGACTTAAACATAAGACCTAACACCATAAAAACCCTAGAAGAAAATCTAGGCAAAACCATTCAGGACATAGGTGTAGGCAAGGACTTCATGACCAAAACAC
>NW_022439542.1:0-242 GCF_009761245.1 Sapajus apella
CTTGTTACCCAGGCTGGAGTGCAATGGCGCGATCTCGGCTCACCGCAACCTCCGCCTCCTGGGTTCAGGCAATTCTCCTGCCTCAGCCTCCTGAGCAGCTGGGACTACAGGCACGCGCCACCATGCCCAGCTAATTTTTTGTATTTTTAGTAGAGACGGGGTTTCACCATGTTGACCAGGATGGTCTCGATCTCTTGACCTCGTGATCCACCCGCCTCGGCCTCCCAAAGTGCTGGGATTAC
>NW_022439542.1:252-1713 GCF_009761245.1 Sapajus apella
CCTCCCAAAGTGCTGGGATTACAGGCTTGAGCCACCGCGCCCGGCCTCATAGCTTTAATAATGATCTCTATGTGGACAAATCTTATATCTTCAGCCTGGACCTCTTCCCTGAGCCCAGATTCTGCCCAGCATCTCCACTATGAGGTCAAACAGGCATCCCAAACTTACTTTGTCCACAAACAAATTCATGAGATTCCTCCATACCTCGCTCCACCCACAACTTCCCTATCTGTTAATGCCATTCTAATCTTCAGCTGCTCACTCAAATATATGCAAACAAGCAGGTATTCGGGGGAGAAGAGGAGGCCTTGGCGTCATCCTTCTCTTGTCTCTTACCCCACATTGAATCCTTGAATGGGACCAGTAGCTGTCGGAGGCTCCTAACATCCTCTCTCTGGTGGACGTTGTAGTATCCTCCTCATCAGGCTCCCTTTTTCTGCCCTGGCCTTCCCTCCCAACCCTCACCAGTACTGTCTGTTCTCAATACCACAGAGACACTGATCTTTTTATTTTATCTTTGAGACCCAGTCTCACTCTGTCCCCCAGACTGGAGGGCAGGGGCATGATCACAGCTCACTGCAGCCTCAGCCTCTTCAGGCTCATGCGATCTTCCCACCTTAGCCTCCTGAGAAGCTGGGACTACAAGAATGCACCACCATGCCTGGCTAAAGTTTTTGTATTTTTTGTGCAGACAGAGTTCACCACATTGGCCAGGCTGGTCTTAAACTCCTGGGCTCAAGTGATCCGCCCGCCTCGGACACTCAGAAAGTGCTGGGATTGCCAGGCATGGTGGATCATACCTGTAATCCCAGCACTTTGGGAGGCTGAGGCGGGCGGATCACAAGGTCAAGAGATTGAGACCATCATGGCCAACCTGGTGGTTGGCCCATGGAGAGGGAGGCTGAGACAGAGGAATTGCTTGAACCCAGGAGGCGAGGTTGCAGTGAGCCGACATCAGGACACTGCACTCCAACCTGGATGACAGAGCTAGACTCCTCTCAAAAACATTTGAGGCTAGGGTTTGAGACCAGTCTAGACAACATGGTGAAACCCTGTCCCTACAAAAAATACAAAAATTAGCCAGGCATGGTGGCGCATACCTGTAGTCCCAGCTATTCAGGAGACTAAGAGCGGAGGATCATTTGAGCCTGGGGGGCAGAGGTTGCAGTGAGCTGAGATGGCACCACTGCATTCCAGCCTGGGTGACAGAGACTCTGTCTCAAAGGTAAGTAAGTAAATAAAAGTAAGACATAAAAAATGAAAACATGAACAACTAATTTTCCTGGGCAAAAACAAAAAGACAACTGTCTTGACCTTCATTTCCAACCCTAAAGACCACTGTACCTTTACTTAGCCAAATGACTGGATGGAAAATGATTGCACTTTCAGCCAAGAAATGTAGTGCTAGGATCTTTTGTTTTAGCTCAATCTTTTTTTTTTTTTTTTTTTTTTTTTTTTTTT
>NW_022439542.1:1813-9174 GCF_009761245.1 Sapajus apella
GGGGTTTCACCATGTTGGTCAGGCTGGTCTTGAACTCCCGACCTCAGGTGATCCGCCCACCAAAGTACCTTGGCCTCCAAAGTACTTGGATTACAGGCATGAGCCACCATGCCAGGCCTGAGCTCAATCTTTAGAAATGACATAAATATTGGTATTGGAAGGAAACCATATAGTACTTTTAGATTAAAATCCTGAGGATTCTTTTTTTTTTTTCAAGATGGAGTTTTACTCTTGTCACCCAGGCTGAAGCGCAATGGCGTGATCTCGGCTCACCGCCTCCTGGCTTCAAGCGATTCCCCTGCGTCAGCCTTCCCAGTAGCTGGGATTACAGACATACACCACCATGTCGGCTAATTTTGTATTTTTAGTAGAGACAGAGTTTCACTATATTGGCCAGGCTGGTCTCAAACTCCTGGTCTCAAGTGATCCGCCCACCTCAGCCTCCCAAAGTGCTGGGATTATAGGTATGAACCACACCTCGCCCAGCCACAAAGAGGCTCTTAAATTTCATCAAGATTATGCTCTTGATTTTGGTTTTGATTTAGATTAAAAAAAAAGATAGCAGGTTGAAGTGAGCCAAGATGGGGTCACTGCACTCCAGCCTAGGGGATAGGGCGAGACTCCATCTCAAAAAAAAGATAGCTATACCAGCAGGTACATGAGCCAGATACAATTATGTAGTGTCTCCTTCTAAAGAGAGAAGCTTTGCCCACTGGGATTGAATCTTATTAACCTTGGCCTAATTGTGGTCTTGAGCCGTCACTCATTTATTATTTATCTTAATAACCTCTAACCTGGTTCTCTATCCATTTTAAACAAACAAGACAGCCCTAAGGGCTCTCTTAAGCCACCTAAAATACAGACATTCTTCACTTACCTTAGATCCCTAGGCCCTCTCCTTACAAAAAATGGCTGAACCTGGAGGGACCAGCAGCAGAATTCTTGAGCTAAATAAGCTTTAATGTTTACGTTCTTTAAGAAATCCAAGATATGGCCGGGCGCGGTGGCTCACGCCTATAATCCCAGCACTTTGGGAGTTGGGCAGTTCAAATTTAGAAGTTCGAGACCAGCCTGGCTAACAGTAAAACACCATCTCCACTACAATTACAAAAAATTAGCTGGGCATGGTGGCGGGTGCCTGTAATCCCAGCTACTTGGGAGGCTGAGGAAGGAGAATCGCTTGCCTGGGACTTGGAGAAAAAGAAAAAAAGCTACTGAAATCTTGGGGGTATAATTTCGGGCATGTGTTAGCAGATGCTGGGGGACTTCCAGGGCTTGCCTTCTTTGCCTGCCCATCAGGATGGGCCCCTAGTCATTGGCACTGTTTCCAGAGTCAAGATGGAAAGCAATCAAACATCAGTAGGGCGCTAGAGCTGTACCTACAATTGCCATTATACAACACTGCACGCATCCAGTCCTCTAAATTGCGAACAGCTAATTTAAGAATATCTTGCCAAGGTTACTGGTTAATTGTACCCTATTCTCTGTATCTTCCTCTTGCCCGGAGGCCATTTCAGCTAGTCACCAAGGTGTATTTTCCATCTTTCCTGGATCTCTGCACAGAGGGCCATTGGCCCAACCATGCCTCCCTTCTCCGTCTTTCACTGGCAGGGGTTTTCTTACAGATATAAACACAATCTTTTTGCCTGCCTCAGCTTCCCTCTGTCCTCCAGGTCATACTTTGAAGGAGTGGGGGAGGGGGAATCTCTTTAATCCTCACTCTACCTCACTTTTGTTCTGGAAAGCCTTCTAGAAAGAAGACTTTAAGATAACTCATGAGGAGCTTCCTAAACTCGCCAGAGGAGAAGAGGCACCTGGGCTGCTGGTTAAAATACTGACTCTCAGGCTCTACTGAGTGACTCCAGGGAATGGGTTCTGCGAATCATTCATTTTAATCAGGACCTCAGGTTATTTTTTTATCACTAGGATAGTTTTGGAAACAGAGGTCTAATCCAGTGCTTCTCGAACTTTAGCATGCCTCCGAATCCCCTGAAGGCCTATTGAAATCCAGATTTCAGGTCGCCTGGGAGTTTCAGCTTCAGTAAGTCTGGGGTAGGGCCCGGGAATTTGCATTTCTAATCAGATCTAATCAGATCCCAGGTGATGCTGATGCTGTTGATCAGGGAACCCCACCCTCTGAACCACTGATTTGTCCAGTGGCTACATTTGAAAGTGAGTTATCTAGCCATGAAGGGATTTAGGCATCCCGACTGAAATGATAAGAATAGTGCTAGGTCAGTAATTAAATACACTAACTGAAGGACACTTGCTAGAAAACAAATCGCCCCTGACTGCAAACCTCCTGCGCAAGCCCATAGCCGTCTCTAATTAAATCTGCTTTTCTCAAGCACTGGAATTACTGATGAATATACCCATTTCTCATCCTTTTATTTTTACAGTTTTTAATTTCATTTTGCTTTCTAGCCTTTTTTTGGTTGCAAATTAGCAAAATGAGTGTGGTCCTGGCAAGAGAACTTCACGACTATTGTAAATATATATATATTTTTTTAGACAAAGTTTCACTTTTGTTTCCCAGGCTGGAGTGCCGTGGCCTGATCTCGGCTCACTGCAACCTCCGCCTCCTGGGTTCAAGTGATTCTCCTGTCTCAGACTCCCGAGTAGCTGGGATTACAGGTACCTGCCACCACGCCTAGCTAATTTTTTTGTATTTTTAGTAGAGACGGGGTTTCCTTATGTTGGCCAGGCCTGTCTTGAACTCCGGATCTCAGGTGATCCTCCCGCCTCGACCTCCCAAAGAGACAGGCGTGAATCACTTCGCCCAGCCTCTTAATATAGTTTCATTGGAAAAAGTTATTCTAATTCCAAACAAATGAGCTTTGAAGAAACTTTGGGAACACAGCTTGCTGACTCCGGCACAGCGCAGTGTGTGTTTTGGTAGGTTCATTGCAGACTGTGGGAATGGTGCAAGAACTAAGCTAGTAACTGGAAGCAGAGTGCATCAGCCAGCATTTTGCTGATCAATTACATATTGATGCGTTTGCTCCTGTAAGTAGGTCTTTGGGGAGTGACTAAAAAGAGATCCAATACTTGGATGCTGTGCTACTTTGCAGACATTATGAGAGTGAATAAAACTCATTACCTTTTAGCTTCTTAGCTGCCTTCTGGCAAGCAACAAAACACTAATTTACTCTAGCATAGCCTTCTCTCTCTCTCTCTGTGTGTGTGTGTGTGTGTGTGTGTGTGTGTGTGTGTGTGTATGCAAGCAATTAAAATAACTTTCATGAAAAACAGTGGAGAGTGAAAATGGGTTATCAACATTTATCAGCAACTTATTTGTGGAATCGTATGGTTTCAGTGCACTGTTATGTTGATTCTACTTTCTAAGATGTCTGCTTCTTGGAATGTAAATCTCATCAAGAGAGGTTGTGGTAACCTCATATGCATTTATAGATAAATATTTTCATTTATTGCCAAGGACTTATGAGGAACATTAGAATGCACAGCTGTGGTTGGTGGGCAAGGGGAGAAGAGAAGGAGAATTATGAAAATGTTAATTATTGTTTCATGGGGTGAAGGGTGCAAAATTTGCAAAATTAAAATAATTTAAGGAAAGGGAAAGTGCAAATGGCCTTTTCAAGATCTTTAGGCAGAAAAGTTTCAATGCATTACACAGGGAAAAAAAATGTTAGAGATTCACATTAATTGATAGCACAAATTGAGCTGTGTTGTTGGTACTTTTTAAAAGGTGTTTCTGTAAATATTGGGAAAATATAATAAATAGTCAAACAGGAAATTTAGATGTAAGTTAAACTTGCAAGAACCGGCCGGGTACGGTGGCTCAAGCCTGTAATCCCAGCACTTTGGGAGGCCGAGGCGGGTGGATTACGAGGTCAAGAGATCGAGACCATCCCGGTCAACATGGTGAAACCCCGTCTCTACTAAAAATACAAAAAAATTAGCTGGGCATGGTGGCGCGTGCCTGTAATCCCAGCTACTCAGGAGACTGAGGCAGGAGAATTGCCTGAGCCCAGGAGGCGGAGGTTGCGGTGAGCCGAGATCGCGCCATTGCACTCCAGCCTGGGTAACAAGAGTGAAACTCCGTCTCAAAAAAAAAAAAAAAAACTTGCAAGAACCAAGCAAAAGTAATCAGAATTAAAGAAAAAATGTAATAAAGCTAAAGTTCTCGTTTCAAAGATGCTTCTTTTTAAATCTTTTTTTCAGGAGACGTATACACTTAATTTTTATCCATTAATGTCAGAGATGGGTCTCTAAGATTCTGCTTTGTACATGGTACAGGAAAATAATTCAAAAATGGGTTTTTCTGTTTAGTATAACATTGTGGATGGCATAGGGGTGAGATGCCAAGGAATGAAATGAAAAATCAGGTGTTTAGGAGGCTGTGCCTCAGAAAAAATTTGTAAGAGACACACAGTACAGACAATCTTGGCTGAGTAGATGCATTGAAAGAATAACCTGCATCTTGCTTGCACACCTTTATCTTTACTGGAAAAAAAAAACGATGATGGTCAACAGTTTGTAAATTTTCAAAATAATTTCAAACATTGTTTATTATGTGCTTATTATACATAATACTACAGAAATATGTGTAAAATAACCTACCTTCCCCCCTGACAATATTTATTGAATCAGATTAGCTCTTCCATTCCCATTTTCATCGGAAAACTAAGGTAGAGTATGAATAAATGACTACGTTTCCTGGAAAATTAATTGGGAGTTGTAGCCAGCGAATCTTGAGTTCATGCCATGCTTTCTCAGGCTTTCTCTCTGTGGACTTATAAAAATGTTTATTTTATAGCTACTGAAGTAAGCTGCACCTGTTTAAGAATAAAATTTGATGTTAGATTTTGGTATTCAATAGAAGCTGTTAGGTAATCATTCTTTTAGAGGAAAAAGTATTGCACACAAATGCTTCATGTTTCCTTTGTGGTCCTATGAATCCATTCATTGATGAATGTCTCATGAAAAAATAAAAAGGTCAGAATGGACTTTCTGGCATATAGACCCAGCTAGTTAATAATCTACAGATTGGACTTGTCTGTTCTTTTAGGAAAGACCTGGCCCAAACGCCAAGACCTAATCAATCTAATTAGCACGTGTTAAAATAATTGTAGTTGCTGCACTGAGGTTAGCAGTGAGCGACACTGATGATTTGGGGAGTGATCATAGCCGGGGTGGGGGGCTGGGGGGAGCAAGCTTTTAAAATCTTTAAAGGTTTTCAGAGTTTTATGCCTCATTGTAATCGTGCAAAGATGAGGCAGGTACCCGTGACTCACTTTGGCTCTTTGTGCTAAAGGGGTCTCTATTTAGGTTAAAACGAAGCACTTAGCCCATGTTTTAAACAATGAAAGGTACTTAGGCTCTAATACCTTAACCCTGCAGAGCTATTGTCTACTTGCAAGTATATTCTATAGGCCTTGCACTCAAGATTGATCTATGTAAATAAGAAAACCTTTTGTTAAGTAAATTTAGGAATGCAAATAAATATGCAAGAAAAAGAAGCAATTAAAAAATCTTTAAGTTAAATTACTAGTCATTCAAGTAATAAAGCAATCGAGAAAAAAATAGAAATGTATGTGGGTTGTAAATGTGTATTTATTGAGTTGCAATATATTCTTTAGTTTAAAAAGCATCTGCGTGAGGGAAGGGGAGAGAAAAATAAGTGAATAAAAAGCACTGGGTGAAACAGAATCGCACCACTTGTAAATTTGATTGGGAGCAGGTAAACTGAGTTAAATACTTAGTCATACACATCAATCATTTTTCTATTTTCTGACCATAATTAGAGTGTGCCAGATACAGCCGAGTCATTCACAATTTATTTTTCTGTTACTTTATGTAAAGACACCAGGTAAGCATCAAAAAATGTCTTAAATTTACTGGGGAAAATTTCAAGAAGTCTATGTTCTACTTTTGTCACCTTTGGCAATCACAACTATGGGGCGGTAATTTTATCCTATATTTTTAAGATGAGGCAAATCTCAATGACATTTTTCTTGTACATATTGATGTTTTCTAATGGGCTCATGAAGTATGTGAACAGGAAGCTTTTCTTAGCTTTCTGTGGGGCCAAGGCCAGCAGGCCTTCATCCTATCTATCCCCCTCAGGCTTACAATGAATGTGTGACCTTGGGCGAGTCAATTACCCTCTCAATGCTTCTGCCTCTTCCGCTGTAAGCTGGGAATAATAAACGTAATACTAAATCAGAAAAATGCTGCTTGGATTGAAGAGACTAATGCAAAATACCCAGCCGTGTGCTTGACTTGCTCAATAGAGTATGTTTATTATTTTTTGGTAAATATCTTATTAGACATGAAAGTTACGCTTAATATTCGTAAACTTGTAAAATCTTTGCTGCGTTTTCTAGTAGAGACCATAACATTTACCGAGTATTTGCTTAGGGTTTTGGGTTCTTTAGATGCCTTTTCTCATTTGATTTTCACAGTCATTCCATGAGGCAGGAATTATTACGGTCATTACGTGTAGGGAGTAAACTGTCCAAGGCCACATGTTGTGGCAGAGCTGGGATGCGGTTCCCGGTCTATCTGGCTCAGTACTGGGCACATACCCAACTGTGTGTCGTCACTATGGATTGGCCCTCAGCCCTTTTCCATCCTTATATGCTGTCCCTGAGTGAATTCATTCATTTCTGTGCCTTTCCCTGCCAGTGATGATTCTGTAGTTACAGCCAGATCTTTCTCCTGTGCTCCAGACCTATTATTTCTAAATGCATACTCTTTAGATCTCAATTTGAACTCCTTTCCCAACTAACTGTCCCTCCTGAATTCTCTATTGCCACTTAATGGTTTATTGTCACTTAATGGCAGTACCAGAAACTTGGGAGTGACCCAGGATCCTGGGTCTGTCTTTCCTTTGTCTTCCATATCCAGTTCATTGGTCATCAGATCCTGCCTCATTTCAACTTCAAAGTAGCTCTCAAATTTTCCCTCTTCCAGCTAAGAGTCATTACCTTAATTCAGAGTCCCCACCCCTTGGCCCATTTTTTAGAGACAGTATCCTTCTTTCTCAGCCTCCAAAACCACTGGGTTTATAGGTATGAGACACCGTGCCCGGGCCAGTTTGTACTTCCTCCTCCTCCTCCTCCTCCTCCTCCTCCTCCTCCTTCTTTTTCTTCTTCCTCTACAGGGTCTTCCCACATCCCGAGCTCATCTAATTTTTGTATTTTTTGTAGAAATGAAGATTTTCCATGTTGCCAGGCTGGTCTCGAACTCCTGGGCTTAAGCAATCCACCTGCCTCCCAGAGTGCTGGGATTTCAGGGGTGAGCCATTGCACCTGGCCAGTTTGTACTTTTTTTTTTTTTTTTTTGAGACGGAGTTTCGCCCTTGTTGCCCAGGCTGGAGTGCAATGGCGCGATCTCGG
>NW_022439543.1:0-9174 GCF_009761245.1 Sapajus apella
AATTGCTCATTGAAAATCTTTTGTGGTCATTCTTGGACACACGTGCAGAACAGCAAACAATTGTAGTCACCTGAGGTGGTTCCTTGGCTTCCCGTTCAGTTTTCCTTAGGCCTCAGCTGATGCCATCACCACTGGCTGCCCTCCCCATTCCCCTAAATTCCAGATGGGTATGAGGAGGTAAGGGTGGGAAGAAATAGTGGATTGTGGATTGAGGTGCCATTTTCCACCGTTGGTGGTGATGAGGGTACAGATTCATAAGCTGGCATTGAAGAGGCTCCTGCCCTTTGCACAGCGTGTTTGGTCACCCCAGTGCTCAGGCTGAACCCTGAGAAGAAAGAGGATCTTGACTGTCTCCAGAAAGTGATAGTGCTGAGAAGGAGTGTAAGTGCCTGCAGGATGATCACTAAGGTCACCTGAGAGGGTGAGACAGGTGTCTGGTCCTAGACTTGGGGAACTTCTCCAGCAATTATGCAGCCTGTCATCTGCACCTGGCATTTCCCTTGTGTGTCTGACTTTGGCTTGGAGGAACAGGGCCTGAAGACTGCAGGGTGAGGAGGTGATGTCTGGGTGAAACTCGAGTTGCCAGTTAGCAGGGATATTCCCACCAACCTGGTCCTTGTTGTCTGACCCATTTTCTTGTGGAAAGAGTCCTGGAACGTGGGGGCTGGGGAGGGGAGGGCAGAAGCCTGGCAGAGCCGGTGTCAGCAGGTCTCCTCCATTCTGATGTCACCACTTCAGAGCACCTGGAGGAAAGCTGCTCCTCTGTGTCCTCAGGTGTCCACGCAGCTTCTTCTGTTGTCAGCCTTGCCTGTGTACCTGTGTGTGCTGAGAAGGGATCAGAGGGCAAAACCATCACCAGGCACTTGCTTGGGCATCCTTGTTCCCTCCTGAGACACACCCGACCCACTGCCCACAGAGCCTGGCCACTGCAGGGAAACTAGAACCATGGCTACAAGAATCCTCCCAGACTCCAGCATGTCAGGTTCCCAGTCTGGGTCGAGAGGTGCCTCCTTCAAACACTCGCCCTTTATGGAGGAGATGACTCACCATTTTCATGACTTTGGCAGCATCTGTGATTCCATGAACTGCAGCTCTAGCTCTGTGGAAATCCCCTGTGCCTATGTAAGCCAGACTTCACTCTTATGGCTTGCACTCAAATAACTCAAGCGATTCATTTACAATTTGTACAGTCCCTGTGGGGAGACGGAGGAAGAGTTAGATACCATCACATTTTCCTACTTGCTAAGCAATTATAAGTGAGATGTTGCTTTTTAAAGGCATGCTTCCTCCTGTTCACCTCCTGCCTCCTGCCTTGACAGGTGCATACCCGTTTGCCCTGGAGACAGCTTCAGGCCTGAGTTGGGTGCCTGAGCCCTGCACCATGCCCAGGGAGAGGAGGGGAGTTTGCGACGAAACAGGGCAGTAGGAAAGAGGGAAATGGCACTGTTTTCTTTGTTTGTTTCTGAAAAAGAGGGCTATTTTGGCTTTTTTTTTCAGAGTCCAGTGGACAAATTGCCAATATTGACAGGACTCTGAGAAGCCAGGGTGGCATTCAGCCTTGGGACAGTTCAGCCTTGGGATAGTAATGCAATCTGTGCAAACCCCTGATGCTTGATCCCCACATCGACAAAGAGATAATGGGCTGGCCTACCCAAATTCTATGCGTATGTCACAGCATTCCATGTGATGCAGAGCCTCACCACTGCCTATACAGACGTGGGCAAACAGAGAACAGTCTGGAAAATCATGTTGAACAAGCAAAAGTCATACTATGGGATAAGCCCTCTATGCCGTGGCACCCTCTTCTGCAGCCTCTTCTGGATTAGCTAATGGAGGCATGTGAGGTCTACAGACTTCACAGGGAGATAGTTTACTTTGCACAAGATTGCTTTGATCAACACATGAAAGCACAGAATGTTATAAAAACACTTTTACAGATTATTGGGATTTTACCTTTATTTATTCCAGCTAAACTTGAGGAAATCTGTTTTTCACAGTTGCTTGGGACTTGTTCAGGAGATAACATTCTTACTGTGGAATGAATGAGTATGAAGGCCCCTGAGTGGTGTTTAAGTCCCCTGGCCACTGTGTCTTGGCTGAATGTATACATGCAGGTGGCATCTCTAAATGACTTACACAAAGTGCTGTTGCCACAGCCTCCCCAGCAAATGTTTACAGATTGTGGAGCTTTCAGATCTCTGTGTGCTGGATGTTGACTGCTTAGAATTTTCTTAGGATGTACTCACTGCTTCTGCCCTGTATGTCTCTTCACTTTAATTGACACAAAATGTTTAAGAGCATCAGTGGTGTGACAGAGAGAAATGTGTCAAGTGGATGGTTCCATTTGCCATGCTTATGAGGGAGACTGGGAGCTCAAAACTGATGCACTTCACATGGGTTCCTGCTGAAGATACACACAGCATACAGACCCACAGACACAGCTTGGATTTGCTGGAAAAAGCCCAAAGAGAGCCACATCGTCTGAACAAAATAGGATTTCTCGAGTGTTTCAAGGAGGAGGATCCAAGATGGCCGTTTAGGAACAGCTCAGGATTGCAGCCGCCAATGAAAGCACAGAGGGTGAGTGGACGCCGCATTTTTATTGCTCACAGAGTAGGAAATTCCCTGGCAGAGGAGCTCCACAGGTCACCAGCGCGGCTGTATTGGCCAGCGTAGCTGTGCCGGCTGGCGCCATTTCTTTGCCCCGCGGCTGCTTTGTCGGCGCCCCGGAGCAACGGTTCTCTGTACAAAATACACAAGTCTGGGTGCCCTTTTGGCTGGTGATTGGAGCCATGGGAAGTCGCCCATTCGTCTGTTTAAAAAGGGCACTGAGCAGGGAACCAAGGCAGTAGATTCCAGGGCAAAAAAAAAAAAAAGCGCCATAAACCTCAGTGCCGCTGTTTAAGCCACCGCAGTGAGTGGCCGCAGGGGAAAACAAACAGACCCCGGCGCCTCTTCAACAGGCGACTGGAACACAAACTTAAAAAATGCTCTGAGGCAGAGAGCCAGGCGATCAGGCTCGGCTGGTCCCACCCCCACAAAAGAACAGCAACCAGAAACTCTGGAATGAGAGTTTCACAGCAAGTGCAGCTGAACCTGGGAGGGTCCAGCTCTGTGGGGGAGGGCGTCCGCCATTACCGAGGCAGCCTGCCAGGACGGAGGTAGTTGGTCAATGCTGAGGCAGCCAGCCATTGCCAAGGCAACCCGCCACAGCAGAGAGACTCCACCTCAACAGAGGCGGGCCACCATCGCCAAAGCAGTTCTAACTACACCCATATAAACAGGACTGCAGGGAAGTTCACTCGGCAGCTGGGCGGAGCCCACAGCAGCTCAGCAAAGCCTCTACAGGCCGACAGTAACTAGGCTGCCTCCTTGCTGGGCAGGGCAGGTCTGAAGGAAAAAAAAAAAGAAGGCAGCAGCATAAGGGAAACTCATAAATAAAGCCCTAAATCCCTGGGACAGAGCACCTGGGAACAAAAAGCAGTTTATGAGTTCTGCTGCAGCAGACCTAAATGAACCTACCCAGCAGCTCTGAACGAACAACAGAGCTGACAGCTCACCATTTGAGCTCCTATAAAGAAGAGGCCGTCTCCTCAAGCAGCTCCCTGACCCCTATATATCCAAAGAGACACCTCATAAAGGAGATATCAGATTGACACTAGGCGGGTATCCTTCTGAGACAAAGATAGCAGAAGGAGAAAACTGGTAACAGCCCTTACTGTTCAGCAGCTGCTGCAGGTGAACCTCAGGCAAGTAGGTCCTGGAGTGGACCTCAGCAGACTTACAGCAGAGGGGCCAGACTGTCAGAAGGAAAACCAAGAAACAGAAATAACCTCATCATCAACAATCAGAACGTCAATCTGAAAGATTTGAGACCCAATCTGAAAGCCAGCAACTACAAAGTCGACAGGTGAATAAATCCTTAAAGATGGGAAGAAACCAGGGCAAAAAGGATGAAAACACCTGAAACCAGAACACCTTTCCTCCTACAAGGGATCACAACTCCTCACCAGCAAGGGAACAAGGTTGGAGGGAGAACGAGTGTGATGAAATGACAGAATCAGACTTCAGAAGGTGGGTAGTAAGAAACTTCTGTGAACTTAAAGAACATGTTCTAATCAAATGCAAAGAAACTAAGAACCTTGAAAAAAGATTTGATGAAATGCTAACGAGAATGGACAAAATAGGAAAATAAGTGAATTGATGGAGCTGAAAAACGCAACACGAGAACTTCGCGAAGCATGCACAAGTATCAACAGCCGAATTGACCAAGCAGAAGAAAGGATATCAGAGGTCGAAGATCAACTCAATGAAATAAAATGAGAAGGAAAAATTGGAGAAAAAAGGGTAAAAAGGAATGAACAAAATCTCCAAGAAATGTGGGACTATGTGAAAAGACCTAATCTATGTTTGATAGGCGTACCTGAATGTGACGAAGAGAATGAATCCAAGCTGGAAAATACTCTTCAGGATATTATCCAGGAAAACTTCCCCAACCTAGCAAGGCAGGCCAATATTCAAGTCCAGGAAATACAGAGAACACTATAATGATATTCCTTACGAAGAGCAACCCCAAGGCACATAATTGTCAGATTCACCGGGGTTGAAATGAGGGAGAAAATACTAAGGGCAGCCAGAGAGAAAGGTCTGCCCACAAAGGAAAGCCCATCAGACTCACAGCATATCTCTCAGCAGAAACCCTACAAGCCAGAAGAGAGTGGGGGCCAATATTCAACATCCTTAAAGAAAAGAACTTTCAACCCAGAATCTCCTATCCAGCCAAACTAAGCTTCATAAGCGAAGGAAAAATAAAATCCTTTGGGAATATACAAGTACTCAGAGATTTTGTCACCACCAGGCCAGCTCTACAAGAGCTCCTGAAGGAGGATCTACACATATAAAAGAGCAACAAGTACCAGCTCAACTAAAGGGCAAAACACCCAGCTAGCACCAAAATGGCAGTATCAAATTAGCACATAAAAATATTAACCCTAAATGTAAATGGGCTAAATGCCCCAATCAAAAGACACAGACTGGCAAATTGGATAAAAAGCCAAAACCCATCGGTGTGCTGTATCCAGGAAACCCATCTCACATGCAAGGATACACAAAGGCTCAAAATAAAGGGATGGAGGAAGATTTACCAAGCAAATGGAGAGCAAAAAAAAGCAGGAGTTGCAATTCTCATCTCTGATAAATTAGACTTTAAAGCAACAAAGATCATAAGAGACAAAGAGAGACATTACATAATGGTAAAAGGATCAACGCAACAAGAAGAGCTAACGATCCTAAATATATACACACCCAATACAGGAGCACCCAGATACATAAGGCAGGTTCTTAATGACTTACAAAGAGACTTAGACTCCCACACAATAATAGTGGGAGACTGTAACACCCCATTGTCAATATTAGACAGATCAACCAGACAGAAAATAACAAGGATATCCAGGACTTGAACTCAGACCTGGACCAAGCAAACCTTATAGACATTTACTGAACTCTCCACCCCAAAGCCACAGAATATACATTCTTCTCAGCACCACATCACACCTACTCTAAAATTGATTATATAATTGGAAGTAAATCACTCCTCAGCAAACGCAAAAGAACGTAAATCGTAACAAACAGTCTCTCAGACCCCAGTGCAATCAAGTTAGAACTCAGAATTCAAAAATTATCCCAGAACCGCACAGCTTCATGGAAACTGAACAACTTGTTCTTGAATGTTGACTGGATAAACAACGAAATGAAGACAGAAATAAAGATGTTCTCCGAAACCAATGAGAATGAAGACACAACATACCAGAATCTCTGGGACAAATTTAAAGCAGTCTCTAGAGGAAAATACATAGCAATAAGTGCCCACATGAGAAGCAAGGAGAGATCAAAAATTGACACCCTATCATCAAAACTGAAAGAGGTAGGGGAGCAAGATCAAAAAACCTCAAAGTCTAGCAGAAGACAAGAAATAGCTAAGATCAGAGCAGAGCTGAAGCAGATAGAGACACAAAAAACCCTTCAAAAAATCAATAAATCCAGGAGCTGGCTTTTGGAAAAGATCAACAAAATAGACAGACCACTAGCCAGATTAATAAAAAGGAAAAGAGAGAATAACCAAATTGATGCAATAAAAAACGATAAAGCGGACATCACCACAGATTCCACAGAAATTCAAACCATCATCAGAGATTATTACAAACAACTCTATGCACATAAACTAATAAACCTGGAAGAAATGGATAAATTCCTGGACAGTTACCTCCTCCCAAGCCTAAGCCAGGAAGAAGCCGAAACCCTGAACAGACCCATAACAAGGTCTGAAGTTGAGGCAGCAATTAAGAGCTTACCACCAAAAAAAGCCCAGGTCCAGACAGCTTCACAGCCGAATTCTACCAGACATGTAAAAAGAGGAGCTGGTACCATTCCTTCTGAAACAATTTCAAATAATTCAAAAAGAGGGAATTCTTCCCAAATCATTTTATGAGACCAACATCATCCTGATTCCAAAACCTGGCAGAGACTCAACAAGATAATAAAACTTCAGGCCAATATCCATGATGAACATAGATGCAAAAATCTTCAATAAAATACTGACAAGCCAATTGCAACAGCACATCAAAAAGCTTATCCACCATGATCAAGTAGGCTTCATCCCAGGGATGCAAGGCTGGTTCAACATATGTAAGTCTATAAACGTAATTCACCACATAAACAGAACCAAAGACAAAAACCACATGATTATCTCAATTGATGCAGAGAAGGCCTTTGACAAAATTCAACAGCCCTTTATGCTAAAAACCCTCAATAAGCTAGGTATTGATGGAACGTATCTCAAAATAATAAAAGCTATTTATCACAAACCAACAGCCAATATCATACTGAATGGGCAAAAACTGGAAGCATTCCCCTTGAAATATGGCACCAGACAAGGATGCCCTCTCTCACCACTGCTATTCAATATAGTATTAGAAGTTCTAGCCAGAGCAATAAGGCAAGAAAAAGAAATAAAGGGCATTCAAATAGGAAAGGAGGAAGTCAAATTGTCTCTATTTGCAGATGTCATGATTGTATATCTAGGAGATCCCATCGTCTCAGCCCCAAACCTCCTGAAACTGATAAGCAAGTTCAGCAAAGCCTCAGGATAAAAAGTCAATGTGCAAAAATCACATGCATTCCTATACACCAATAACAGACTTAAAGAGAGCCAAATCAAGAGCAAACTTCCGTTCACAATTGCCACAAAGAGAATAAAATACCTAGGAATACAACTAACAAGGAACGTAAAGGACCTCTTCAAGGAGAACTACAAGCCACTACTCAATGAAATAAGAGAGGACACAAACAGATGGAGAAACATTCCATGTTCATGGTTAGGAAGAATCAATATTGTGAAAATGGCCATACTGCCCAAAGCAATTTACAGATTCAATGCTATCCCCATCAGGCTACCAATGACCTTCTTCACAGAACTGGAAAAAACCACCTTAAACTTCATATGGAACCATAAGAGAGCCTGCGGCCGGCGTGGTGGCTCAAGCCTGTAATCCTAGCACTTTGGGAGGCCGAGGTGGGTGGATCACGAAGTCAAGAGATCGAGACCATCCTGGTCAACATGGTGAAACCCCTTCTCTACTAAAAATACAAAAAATTAGCTGGGCATGGTGGTGCGTGCCCGTAATCCCAGCTACTCAGGAGGCTGAGGCAGGAGAATTGCCTGAACCCAGGAGACGGAGGTTGCGGTGAGCCGAGATCGCGCCATTGCACTCCAGCCTGGGTAGCAAGAGCGAAACTCCATCTCAAAAAAAAAAAAAAAAAAAAAAAGAGAGCCCGCATAGCCAAGTCAATTCTAAGCAAAAAGAACAAAGTGAGATGCATCACACTACCGGACTTCAAACTATACTACAAGGCTACAGTAATCAAAACAGCATGGTACTGGTACCAAAACAGAGATATAGACCAATGGAACAGAGCAGAGGTCTCGGAGGCAACACAACATATCTACAACCATCTTATCTTTGACAAACCAGACAAAAACAAGCCATGGGGAAAGGATTCCCTGTTCAATAAATGGTGTTGGGAAAGTTGGCTAGCCATGTGGAGAAAGCAGAGACTGGACCCCTTCCTGACACCTTACACTAAAATTAACTCCAGACGGATTAAAGACTTAAACATAAGACCTAACACCATAAAAACCGTAGAAGAAAATCTAGGCAAAACCATTCAGGACATAGGTGTAGGCAAGGACTTCATGACCAAAACACCAAAAGCATTGACAACAAAAGCCAAAATAGACAAATGGGACCTAATCAAACTCCACAGCTTCTGCACGGCAAAAGAAACAGTCCTTAGAGTGAATCGGCAACCAACAGAATGGGAAAAAATTTTTGCAGTTTACCCATCTGACAAAGGGCTGATATCCAGAATTTACAAAGAATTAAAACAGATTTACAAGAAAAAAACTAACAAGCCCATTCAAACGTGGGCAGAGGATATGAACAGACACTTTACAAAAGAAGACATACATGAGGCCAACAAACATATGAAAAAATGCTCATCATCACTGGTCATCAGAGAAATGCAAATCAAACCAACATTGAGATATCATCTCACGCCAGTTAGAATGGCGATCAGTAAAAAACCTGGAGACAACAGATGCTGGAGAGGGTGTGGAGAAAGAGGAACACTTTTGCACTATTGGTGGGAGTGTAAATTAGTTCAACCATTGTGGAAGACAGTGTGGCGATTCCTCAAGGACCTAGAAATAGAAATTCCATTTGACCCAGCAATCCCATTACTGGGTATATATCCAAAGGATTATAAATTGTTCTACTATAAGGACACGTGCACACGAATGTTCATTGCAGCATTGTTTACAATAGCAAAGACCTGGAACCAACCCAAATGCCCATCGATGATGGACTGGATAGGGAAAATGTGGCACATATACACCATGGAATATTATGCAGCCATCGAAAACAATGAATTTGTGTCTTTTGTAGGGACATGGATGAACCTGGAAACCATCATTCTCAGCAAACTGACAGAAGAGCAGAAGATCAAACACCGCATGTTCTCACTCATAGGCGGGTGTTGAACAATGAGAACACATGGACACAGGGAGGGAAGCACTACACACTGGGGTCAGTTGGGGGGAAATAGGGGAGGGACGGT